>NW_009648234.1:27520-29081 GCF_000708025.1 Charadrius vociferus | reverse complement strand
CCCCCCCCCCCCCCCCGCGATGGTCCGGCACATTAACACCCTCCGGGGCGAGCGCAGCATCGGAAAATGAGATTTATTTATTTTTTTAATAGGGGGTGGACCGGCTGTGCAGGGCTGCGGATGCCCGTGGTTTGTGTTTGAACCCAACCACCTGTGCATTAACTGATGACATCTAAAGCAAATTACAGCCGTAAAGTGAGATTTGTGGGTTTCTTTTTTTTGGCTAATGTGCTCCCCCCCTCCCCAGCCTGGCTTATAGGTGGGTTTCGGTTGGGGTGGTTTTTTTTTTTACAATTTAAAGAGATCAGAAAGCTGTTGGCATACCTCTCAGGAGTGAAAATCATCACCAGGCGGTTTAGATGCATTTTTCATGACCTTTCCTGGCCTTGCCCTCCCCCACCCCCCCCGAGAATGACCCTATAATTTGTGGAGAGGAAATGAATATACCCAGAGATACTGTGACCCATTTCCTACGAACCCACAGCCCCGGCACCAGCGCAGTCCCCACCGGTATAATTTGATTTACTGAAATTTGGGAGACGGGAGCGATGCGCCGGTTTCTGGCTTTCCCTCTTCTGTCGCATTCAAAAATATTCTCTCTCGTCTTCGCCGTCAGATGTTCATGTTTCCTCAATTTGTAACACATTTTAATAATATGAATCTTCCCGTAGCCTGGCTGATTGTTGGCCGCCGTTAAGCCTGCTGTGGGGGGGTACGGAGCTCCTCTTCAGCTGGGCAAACCTCGCTTGGCAACCCCAGAAATTGCCTGAAAAAGCGCAGGTTGCTGCAGTTAATATTTATTTTCCCCATCGGATTTCTTTTCCCCGGACTTTTGAGTCAACTCCTCACCCCGCTCCTTCCTTTTTCCGAACGCCGCGGGGGGGAAATAGCGTTAGCTAATTCTACATGGGGCAAAAAGTTGTTTATTTTTCCTTTTCGGTTTGCTCGGTGGAGTTAACAGCTTTGTTTTCTGGTTTTCCGTGTCCCCCCCTCCCCGTCCCAGATAAGGCAGCTCTCCCTGTTCTCGGCTGCGGCGGATGGAAGAGAAGTGTGTGGGGGGGGGAAACTGTTAAAAATAAAGAACTAATGGGAAAAGCAGAAGGGCTGGCGGGAGAGCTCAGAAGCAGGTTGGGACCTTCAAAGTATTTTTACCAGGCTTTGCAAAATTGGCTCCATTTTTATCATTATTATTATTATTATTATGTAAAAACACACCCTTGGCCGCGTGAATTGACCTTCACAAAACCAAAAAAAAAAACCAACCCCACAAACCCAACCCCAAGCATGTGCTTCCAGCTCTCCTCTCAAACACCCTGCCCTGGCACAGCTTTGCGAATCTTTATCTACAACTTAAGCCTTTCTTCCAACCTCTTGGAAGACCGCAGTGAAACGCTTTTTGTGTTTGGAGGGGGCTTTGTTTAAACCCCTGAGGGGTTTTGGTCCGAATCCTGAATTATTTGAGAACTTTTGGCAGGGAGTTTGCCTTGGATGCCAAAAAAAAAAAAAAACACCCCAAAAAAACCCTTTTTACCCCCAAAAAAAACACTCTTCCCATCCTTTC
>NW_009648234.1:19449-27500 GCF_000708025.1 Charadrius vociferus | reverse complement strand
TCAGCAGCGTGTTCCCCAGCCTGAACATGGCAGTGAAGCGACGGGAGCAAACGCTGCAGGACTACAAGCGCCTGCAGTCCAAGGTGGAGAAATACGAGGAGAAGGAAAGGACCGGCCCCGTCCTCGCCAAGCTGCACCAGGTACCAAGACGCTGGCGGACCCAAAAATCCCGCCAGAGTCACCGGGAAAACTCGGGAAGAGCTTTTCTCCCGCTGTTTGACATCCCCGCCACGAAAAGGAACGTTTTGGCTGTTCTTTTACGGCTGTAAAATTGCCACGCAAGGGCGCTCGGTGAGAGAAAGGTGAATCGGAGCGCTCGGCGAAGGGGAAAAGGCACTTTTTTCAAAATAAAATGGTATAAAAGCCACGGGAGAGTCGGCGCATGGAGGGATGGGGGTTCCCCTCCTCCCCAGACCTCCGCATCTGAGCCAGCAGCTGGATGGAAAAAGGGGAAAGATCAGAGAGATTCGAGGCTTTATGTTTGCCACCTGTTAGCAAAATTCGTCTTGGAAAATTGCAGTAATTGGTTAACAGGAAGCTTTGCCAGATTCTTTTCTCTCTCCTAAATTTTAGCAAAATGATAATTTTTTATTATTATTTTTTTTTTAATTAAATCTACACCGGCGTTTCTCGCCAAATCTGTCGCTCCTGCAGAACGTCGCTTGATCCTCGAAGGAACGGTTGACTTTCTCGGCGGCAAAGAACGTGTATTTTCTGATGACTTTCCCCACAAAAATTAAGTTTTGTGTTAAAGAATAGCCCTATCAGCCTTAACAAAAGAGACCTCCGATTTAATAGTAAGCCGCTTACTTCGCTGAGCCTCGCTGACTAAAGCTGCGGCTGGAAAAACATGAATGCTTTTGTCCTGGTGATTAAGCAGGTTTTAGTTATTTCATATATATATATATATTTTTTTTTTTTTCCCTTAATGAACTTCTGTGTGATCTAATTCCTCCCCCCTCCCCAAAAATTGATCTTAACTAACCACTGCCTGCGCATAAACGCCTGCGGGAGCCTTAAGCAACGCTGCACCCAGGGCATCGGAGGGGTCCACGGATTTGATGGGAAATAACCTGATCTCATCCATTTTGTATTTTTATTGAGCTGCAAATTCGCATCTTCCCCTCAGAGCCGTTTGCTCAAAGTCATCTCCTGTTTGGTGCCCCGTGTGAATTCCTCCCCCCTGCAAATCTAAACGCTCCTTGTTTCATGGCAGATGATGAATTTGCTCCTTTTCCTCTCAGACCTACTTAAACCTGAGATGATTTAAGGCTTTGTCCATCCCATCCCACCGGCGTGTTGTCCCCGGGAGCGGGACGGGTGCCGCGGCTGGGCTGGGCTCGATGGCTTTCTCCTGCGTCCCCCCCTCCCGTCGGAATGGCACCGGGATTAAGCGGCAGACTGGAACCGGTCTAATATTTCACAGCCCACCCCCTCCTGCCCTTTTCCACACCATCTCAAGAGACATTTCCCTTTCTCCCCACGCTTCTGTTTAAAGAAGCCAGTTGGACGCGCTGAGCTGAAGGTCATGGGCGAAAATGACGGTGGGGGCAGGAGCCTCTGGCGATGCTCTTGGGAATCGCAGGGCGAGGGGACACGGCCGGGGACGGGGATGTTCTCCAGCCTGGCTGAGCTTTGGGGTTGGTTTTTGTCTCTGTTCTTCTGAAGGAGAGAAGACCGGCTTGGCTGGTGATCTCTGCGGCAGCCTCTCGAGGTGCCCCATGGCTTTCCCCATGGTCCAGGGTCAGAGCTTGGGTCCCACCAGGCTCCGGTAGCTGGTTGTGTGGTCCCACCAGGCTCCACAGGATGGTCACATGGGTCCCACCAGGTTCTGTTAGGTGGTCACTTGGGTCCCACCAGGATCCATTGGATGGTCACGTGAGTCCCACCAGGTTCTGTTAGCTGGTGACTTGGGTCCCACCAGGATCCATTGGATGGTCACGTGAGTCCCACCAGGTTCTGTTAGCTGGTCGCATGGGTCCCATCAGATTACAGAATCACAGAATCACAGAATGGTTGGGGTTGGAAGGGACCTCTGGAGATCATCTAGTCCAACCCCCCTGCCAGAGCAGGGTCACCTACAGCAGGTTGCACAGGAACCTACAGCAGGTTGCACAGGAAACTGCCATTTAGTTGGTTGTGACCATTAGCTGGTCACTTGGGTCCCATCAGGTTCCATTAGCTGGTCACTTGGGTCCCATCAGGTTCTGTTAGCTGGTCGCATGGGTCCCACCAGGATCCATTGGATGGTCACATGAGTCCCACCAGGTTCTGTTAGCTGGTCGTTTGGTCCCACCAGGTTTCGTTGTCTGATCACGTGGGTCCCACCAGGCTCCACTGGATGGTCATACAGGTCCGAGCAGGCTCCATTAGCTGGTCGTTTGGTCCCACCAGGCTCTGTTAGCCGCTCACTGGTTGTCCTGGGGTCAAAGCAGAGCGGTCTGCTGGCCTGGGGTGGCCTCTCTGCAGGTCTGCCCAAGGGAAGGGCGTTTTTCCAGCGGTCTGACTCTCCATCCTCTCTCCTTTCCCAGGCTCGTGAAGAGCTGAGACCGGTGAAGGAGGACTTTGAAGCCAAAAACAAGCAGCTCCTGGAGGAAATGCCCAAGTTTTATAGCAGCCGCATCGATTACTTCAAACCCAGCTTTGAGTCGCTGGTCCGGGCGCAGGTGAGATGCTGTCCCTCGTCTGCCGGGCACTGCCAGATGTCCCTTTGGTGGGTGTCCGCACCGCAGAGCATCTGGGGTCCCGCCTGGGGGTGAATTGCTCTTAAAGCCGGGCTCCTTCTCGCCCTGAGCGTTGTACACGGGGTAACACGCAGCAATCCTCTGCCCAAATGCCGTTCCCTCCAACGATTTAATTACCGAACGGTGAGAGGGCACGGGGAGCAGTGGTGGGACACTGGGCAGGTAACCCTTGGACCTTGTCCTGCCAGAAGAGCGGGTTGACATCTGCCGGTACCTGCGGTGATGCGGTGTTGGCTGTCGGGTAGAAAGGACAGCCGGAGGTGAGTTTTTACTGTTTTATCTGGATTTGCCTCATATCGGGGCCTCTCCTGGTGTGCATATGATGTTCTGTCCCATGATATTACCAGCGTAAGGTGGTTCAAGCCCTGGTTGCGCATCAGCCGCTGGCATTTGGTGGCTTTATCCATCTGGGTACGTCGTCTCTTTGCGTTACAGTCCTGAGCTCAGGGTTGGATCCTCTTTGAGGGTATGAGATGCTCAGGGCTCGTCTTAAGGCTCGCTGCTGGCTCTCGGTAACCAAGAGCCGGTGTGCGCTGGCAGCGATAGAGGCGGCTGCTGCGTAATCTCCGCACCGAGGATTCGCAGGAAGGGGTGGCCTAAATAAACCACAGCCCGCTTGAATTTCCGACCTCCCGCTTCCCTCCTCGCCGTGCTGCCGCTCCTCCTCCATCTTCCTTTCTCCTCTCGCCTTTTTCTTCAGCCTGGGGAGGAACGGTACGGGGATCTAATCTAGTTTGGAACTTTTTGGCATCCGGGGTGGACGTCGCGCGCGGGAGCACGGGGTGGTCCTGTGCCAGTAGAGGAGGGGGGGGGCAGCGAAATCACGTGCTGCTCCTCGCGTGGGTGTTTTCCTACGGTGGTTTTTGTGGAAGGGAACCGCCGGACAAGACAGTGGTGTTCATTACTCTACTTACCTCCTAGAGCTGGATTCTTCTACAATATGGATAATCTTTCCAGGAAGATACAGATGAGGATACTGAGGTGGTGAATTTAAGTGTGATTCATCCTCAAGGGCATTGTATGAGGGTGAGTGCTGAACCATTAAACTCTCCTCAGCCAGGAGTGGCTGGGTGAGGGCATCTTGGTTTCTACCATCCAGCTCCGTTGGGAAGTTATCTGGATCTCCTCCAAATACTTCGTACCAACATCCACGCAACAAAATCTGGTACTGAGTTCAAAAAGAAAAACAGTCAAATTGAGGTTTGGTATCTCTTTGAGTAACTTACTCTAGTTGTATGCTTGCACGCACATCATCGGAAATGACAATTAAAAGACTAAAAATGACTGTATGCACATGCTCCCCTATTTTTCGTTTGATAAAATCTCCTTACCAAATTTTCCCCACAGTGATATCTATTTCACCGATATCTAACCCATGTCACTACTAACGCTACAGAAAACATTACAATCTGTACTAGTTGAATTACTCTGTGTGGAACCTGAAAGGAGGGTGTAGCGAAGGGGGTTGGTCTGTTCTCCCAAGGAACAGGCAATAGGACAAGAGGAAACAGCCCCAAGATGCACCAGGGGAGGTTTAGATTGGATATTAGGAAACATTTCTTCACCCAAAGGGCTGTCAAGCACTGGCACAGGCTGCCAGGGAAGCGGTGGAGTCGCCATCCCTGGGCGTGTTTAACTTGTGTAGCCGTGGTGCTGAGGGACGTGGTCTAGTGGTGGACTTGGCAGTGCTGGGTTAACGGTTGGACTCGATGATCTTAAAGGTCTCTTCCAACCATCGCGGTTCGATGATGTGCTGGGGGCACCGGGAGGTGCGAGCGGGCAGCGGCAGGGTGCTGGTGCCAGCGCTGTTTGCTGTTTTCCCTCTTCTTCCTTGGGAATCCTCTATTTTTTTTTTTCTTGGCTGTCTGCCCTGCCTCTCTCCAGGTGAGGATTTTCCATAGGAAAGGTGAGCGAAATCTCATTTTTAATACCCAAGAGGCAGCGTTGTAGCAAAGCTGATGGGTGTCCCCTAGGCTAGGGCGGAACCTGGTCCCAGATGGATGCTAGAGCATGTCACATCTCACCCTCTCCGCCGACCTACACGGGAGCTGCATCCCTCTTCCCCAGCGCTGGCTGCATCCTTCCACCCGCGGGGAGGGATGCGCTGGCACCACGGCATCTCCGCTGCCGAGAGGAGCGCTCGGCACTCCCCTAATTACTCCTTTGTGCCCAGACTGGGCTCAAGCCGTGTCTCCCCCCTGGTTCTGGAGCTCTTGCCCGGTGGCTGTGCAGCGTTTCCCCCATCGCAGGTGGCTGAAAGAAAAAAGAAAAGGGAAGTGGCTTGCCCAAGGTAACATAATGAGTCAGTGGTGAGCCAGGAATAGCACCCGGGAGCCCTGACTCACCGCCTGGGCTGCTCACCTGCAGGGACCTGGGCAGGGGGCTCGAAAATACTGAGACCTTGAAACCGTGTATCATAGCTGGCTATAAAGTAAATATTTTCACAAATTCAGACACTAGAGTCTTCTAAAAGTGCAGTTTTCCCAAGCATTAGAAGAGAAATTAGTCCTGTGTCGCTGAAACCAGGACAAAAGCTCTTGTGCAAAGCAAGCTTAACATGAAGTGGTACTTGGTTGTTCTCTGTTCTGGCCAGTCCCAGCCCTCTTGCCTTTAGGGAACTTGGCGGGGGAGGGGAAGAAATCTTTAGGATCAATTTTAAACTATTTTATTCGATCAGCAGGGCTTTTTCTTCTTGTGGAAAAGGGGAGAGCTCTGTGTAACCTCGGCACTGCTTCGACCTCTCGATCAACCTAGGAGATGTTTAAAATCCTGACATTTTTAGAGGTGCTAATCTCTGAACAATTTGTCTTGTACTCTTCTTTTAATCCCGTTTGTTGACAACGCATTTTGCTGCTATTAAAAGCACTGGAAAGCTCCCATTGATTTTAATGGTTCAGAAGCAGGCTTGTGGTGGGGACCAGAGAGCCAGTCCTGCAGGAGGGATGGTAGAAATAGCCTGAAAGCCTTCAAAATGGGGGGGAGGAAGGAGTTTCTTTCATATGCATGGGACACGGTTGGCGGAATAGAGGGTGCGATGTGGCAGAAAGGCTTTGTTGGAGCTCGTTAAGGGAGATCTGTGCAACTGCTTTGTGAGTAATTTGATCATTTCCATCCCCATCCCCTCCCCATCCCATCCCATCCCATCCCATCCCATCCCATCCCATCCCATCCCCATCCCCACATCCCTGGTGTGAGCCGACCGTGGGAGGTACGTGAGAGCCGGCCAGCCCCATTCATCCCATTGCTCCTTCCCGGGTTACCTCTCCCTCCATACCTCGTCCAGCTTATTCAGCATCTCGGAGGTTTCGCATTACTCAGTGGAATTTCTATTTTCGGCCCCTTCTGCCGGTACCTCTAGGAGCGATGGTTGCCCGACGGGGCTCGAGTGCGCATCCCTCAAGGAAAGGGATGGAGGGGGACTGGGAGACTGGGGTCGGCTCTGCCCTTGGCCGCCGGTGGCTGGCACCGTGCCGGGGGCCGTGACTCTGGGCTTGCGCATCCGTGGGTCAAACCCACCATTCAAAGGCAGCCCCGGGTATGAAACGGTGTAGTTTTCCCTTTTTTTTTCAGGCCTGGAGAAAGCTGGGGTGGAGGGGGTTAAAGTGAGACAAGTGTGTGACAAGTGGCACCGGCCAGCGTGGCGATGCACGGCCCGGCTGCCTCGCTGGGAACAAGCCATGCCATGGCAAAGGGAAGGACCCCGCTTCAAACCAGCTCCGGACCAGCAGCTTTATGGCTTTGACCCAACGAGACCCTCCGAGACCTTCTGGCTGGGCGGTTGGGTTCCCATGGCACAGCTTGGCCGCCAGCCCCGGTGCCGGGTGTCTCCTGACGGCGTGACATGTCCCGAGCTCGCAGAGGCTGTAACATTCAACACCAAATACTTTTGTCCACCCACGTGCCTGGGCCAAGCCAACAGAGGCAAATATTTCCCCGGCTGGGGGGACTTTGAAGTGGCCACATGAAGATGAAAGGGGGAGATTTGGAGCTCCGTCGCCGGTGCGAGTGCGCGAACAGCACTTCCTTCCCGCTTTGCGCTTTTATTTTCCAGCTAGAAAACACGATACTCCTCTGGTTTTTAATGAAACGGGGGAAAAAGATGGGGTTTGCGAGGCAAGACTGTCCGTGGGGCAGCGCTGGGGCGAGCTGCTGCGGTCCAGCCCTGGCAGCGACCCCGGGATCTTTTGTTTTGTGTAGGGCTGACATAAACACACGCTGCTGCCGCCCGGCTGTGGCATTGTAAACGCGATCTATAGAAAATCAGGGGAACACGGTGTCCCGAAACAGAATTAGTTCAAGACAGGTGGACTCGGGGCCGTTGGCGCGGTCTCAAAGGCGAGTTGGAGATGGGATTTGATGGGACGGGGACGGAGCATATGGTATCCATAGCTGGAAAAGTACTGAGCTGCCGGCAGGCGCGGGGTACCGTGACGGTGACCGTGGGGCCGGCTGCCTGCGGTGCCACGGGGTCCCCCGCTGCCGGGGCTGTCAATGCCCGGCGGTCTGGGGTGCATCCCACCAACCCCCCCGTAGAGGCAGTGATGGTTTTCACCCGAATTTCGATGGGAGAAAAGCACTGGGGGGATCAATGCCTGTGGGATCTCGTTGCTAAAGCACAGGAGACTCGGATGGCGACGCATGCCGGCGCCCCAGATGACTGCCTACTGGTTAGGCACTGGGTCCTACTGGGGGAGAAGAACATCCCCAAGGAGACTCGTTGAGCGCCGGGGGACCCGGCGTCTCCCGCAGGAAGGGCTCGATGGCTGCGGCACGTGGGCGATGGTGGGGGGGAGCCGCGACCGAAATATTCGCTCTGCTTTGCCCGTTCAATAGGGCGGAGATGCTGCTGTGGATGCTGTCGTGCCGGGGGGCAATCCTCGGGGTGGGAGGGGGCAACAACCCCCTCAGCTGCACGTAGCTGCCTCCAGCCCTGCCATCCAGCGGAGACTGGTCTCAACGTGCCGGTGCCTTTTCTTTGTCGGAATTGGAAGCGTTATTTGGACGTGTGGGAATGAACTGAGCCCATCCGATGCTGGGTTTGGGATGAGGGATACGGAGGGCTGCTCCGGTGCCCGGCTCGGTAGCCCTCCCTCCGGGGGAACCGCGCTCACCCCTGGCATTACCGCGGGATGATGGTGGTGGCGGGTGTTTTCTTCACGCTCCGCTCAGGGCAGCATCTCGTGCTGGTGTGGGACTGGGGCTGCAGCCGGCGGGGAGGATGCTTTGGGGGGTGAGCTGGTTGTGGGACCGTGGTTTGGTGGAGGGGGCTGCGATGGGGTGGTGGTGGAAGGAGGAGGCGGTTGATGC
>NW_009648234.1:12460-17168 GCF_000708025.1 Charadrius vociferus | reverse complement strand
CGTAACACGCCACCCCCTTCCCTACCCGGGCCCCCGTGGGCTGGCAGGACCCCCAGCCCCCCAGCCCCCACCCCGGCTCCAGCAGAACACTGTTGGTTTGGGGGTGTGATTTTAAGAAAGGTATTAGAGGGGCTGGAAGGGGGTGGGAAAGGGAAAAGAGGGACGGAACAGCCCCCGAAGAGCCGCAGAAAGGAACCGGCTGCAGCAAAGCGGGAGAAATGCAATTTTATTTTTTTTTTTTTACAGTTAAAAATGGGGAACGCGATGCCGAGTTGGCGCCGTGCAGCTCATCCCGGGACGAGATGCTGCTGCACGGGACGAGGGGGTGGGAAGCAGTTATGGGGCTGGTAGGGCCCGGGACCAGTAACTGCAGCAAAGAAACCTGCTACAGGCACGGCGGCGCCCAGAGACCCCCTCAAGTTGCTGGCACAGCCCCCCTGTTTGGGTCCCTCCATCCTAAACGAGCTAGTCTGTCCCCAACTTGTGTGTCCAGCTCAGAGCAGCGCGGTGGCCCGTGTCCTGTGTGCGATAACACGCGATATTTCCCACTTAAGAGGTTTCCATTAAACAGACCCCCTCAAGTTGCTGGCACAGCCCCCCTGTTTGGGTCCCTCCATCCTAAACGAGCTAGTCTGTCCCCAACTTGTGTGTCCAGCTCAGAGCAGCGCGGTGGCCCGTGTCCTGTGTGCGATAACACGCGATATTTCCCACTTAAGAGGTTTCCATTAAACACAAACAACCGGTCAGAGCAAAACGCTGCGCATCCCTACGGCTGCCCTGGCTCCGCATGGAGATGGCCGGAATGGAACAGGCTCACGGGGACCTTGCCACCATCCGTCACCCCGCTGCGGGCAGGGACTTCGCTCTCTCCTGGTGCGGATCAGCTGGATGCCGGTTCTTCGTCGAAGTAGTCATTAGTCTAGAAGAGAGGAGAGGGGGGTGATGGGCGGCTTGAAAAGAGGGGACCCCACGTCCCAGCACGTCTCGCCCCAGCTTACCCAGGTTGACCTCCAGCGCGTGGATTTTGCTCTCCAGGTAGAGTTGGCTCCTCCGCTTTCTCCAGCGGCTTCTCCAGGTTGAGCGCCGTGATGTTGTTTAACCGTGAGGCAGTTTACTGGAACAAGAACGACTCGTCACCCACCATACGGTCCCCAACAGCTCAAACTCCACCGTACCCCATCATCTCTACGCCCACCGAAGAGCTCCTCTCCCCTTCGGTTGCAGGGAGCCGCAGGAATTCAAATGGAAGCTCGCAAAGGCTAGGAGAGCATCCAGGGGCAGGACAGCGCTAGGGTCCGGAGCCTTTGGGCTGCTGAGACGCAGCCCTGCGTTTGGGATGGGAGAGGCCGAGCCCCCCAAAACACCGGCGATACGGAGCGGGGTGCAGGCTGCGCCGAGAGACCCCGGGATGAGCGGGATGGCAGCAGGGACATCGGGTTCCCCCCGGCTACGTCCCTCCATCTGCTCAGCCTCCTCCTCCTCGACAGCCCTTAGCTCCAGGGTCCCGGTCTCCGGTGGCTCGTCCTTCTCCGGCCAAGCCAGCAGCGCCTTGTAACGCTTATAGCCAAAAATCCGCTGCAGCATCGCTTGGAAGAGCTCAGCCACCGTCACAACCGCTTCGGGGAGGGAGAGGGGCACAGGGGACCTGTCTGCCCGTTCTGTGCCGAGCCTACCGAGGAGGAGAGCTTCTCCCACCGCCTCCTGCACTCCAGCAGGGTGACGAGGGGGCTGTCGGAGCAGGCAGCCTGCCCCCCACTTCCCTGGGCTCCCGCCGAAGCTCAGTGGTACCCACGGCAGTTTTGGGGCTCCCGCAGAAGCTCAGGGTTCCCCACGGCAGCCGCTTGCTGCTCGGGGACATCCGTCTCCTGCTAAAATCCACCCTGTTTAGGTGGGAGAAGGAAGAGAAGGTGCCGGGAGCTGTCACCCAGAGTGGGACCTCACCTTCTCCAAATCACAGCCCTGTCCAAGCGCCTACAGAAGTGAAACCGCCTTTTTGGGACGTCCGAGTTGGCACAGCACCCGGCCTCACCGTGCTGAGCGCCGCGGCAAAGCCTCATGGTGGGCTTCTCCTCCGGCGATGGAGGCAGCAAAGGTCCCGTCTCCGCCTTGGGCAGGCACGAGGCTTCCCACTCCTCCAGGGGAGGGAGGAGGAAAGGAATGAAAACCACCACCACCACCACCTCCCAACCGCTACTTGAATTTGGCAAACTGGGCCCTGTGGCACGGTGGGGAACGGCGGTGAGGAATGCCCCGGGATGCCCAGCAGAAAGCAGGGAGCCGGACGCCCATCAAACCTTCCCGCTTGCCAGCGGGGAGGCTGCGAAGATGGGAATGGGACCGGAGAGCCCTGACGGGTGATGGAAAGGCTGGTGACTGTCCCCAGCAGGGCCATTTGCAGGGACACGGAGCGAGACCCCAGCGATGCCCGAGAGCATCCCCTGCCCACCCCGCGCCCGGGTCCCCTACAGCCGCCGCTGGGACCGAGCCAACCCTCCTCCCCCAGCACGGAGAACTTCATCTCCCCTCAGCTGTTCCTTCCCAACCGCATCACATGCCGGGCCAGGTTTAAGCAAAATAAAATCAGTTGCCACGGTTACCCGGAGCAGGGATGCTATATATAAACTGTCATGCGAGGAGCCGAGCCCGTGCGCCCGAGCGAGGGCCGTGCTCTTCCATGGGCGACGTGTGGCGACCTGAGCCCTGCCAGACCCTCGTGCCACCTCCCGAGTGGGCAAAGGGCCGTGACGGCCCCAAGGGGTGGTCTGCGGTGCCCTGGGTGGGCAGCGGCTCCGTTCTGCCTCTTGGCCGGCTGCTCCATGGCCCGGAGATGCCGCAATCCTCACTGATGGCTTAAACCCCACCTGAGCTCTCCTAAATCCACCTTGCTTCCCTTGTGGCTTCGTCTGCATCGCTGTATCACCCCCGTGCGGGGCCGCCAGCGCTCCCCAACCACCTAATCCCCCCCCCAACCTGCCGCTCCTGCATCCGACGCGTCCCCCCATCCTTACGCCCTGCAGCCCCAGAGCTGCTCGGCAAAGCCCTGCTCCGTGCCGCCAGCTCCTCCTGCCGTTCCCGCGCTGGAGAGAGGGATTTTTACCGACGGAGACTTAACCCGAGCGTTCCCAGCGGCGCAAACTCTCCTCTCGTCCGGAAAACCCGCTCCTGAACAAGCAGTCCTTCGCCAGGGCTGGGACCGCACGCCGGCGGGGACGCACGCTGCGCACTCTCCGCACCGAGCTGGGGAGAACGACTCCATCTTCTATAGTAAAAGTGGATAATTACCGGTTTCTCGTACCACCCACGAGATCCCAACGTTAATAGGGAGAGCTGGCAGAAAGGGAAAATTAACTCTACAATGCGGTGCGCGCTCGGCCTCAATTTCTGAAGCACTACCGAGCGAAGCACGTCGGCACTCGGACCTCCAAAAAGCGGAGGGAAGGGATGCCGCCGCTCAGCGACGCCGGAGTTGGTGGCACTCACCGCATCGTGCGGCCACTCGGGTGCAGCCAAGCCTGTGCCGTGCGAACGGCCGCGCACACCAGGACCGTGGGCTCAGCGTCAGGATGGGGTCATCCCGTGATGGGGACCGTTCCCCACCGACGAGCACAACTTCATCCTCTTTCCTCCCCGGCAGCGACTAGGCAGAGACAGGCGGTGAGCCCGGTCGCATCGCAGCATCCCGATTGTCCCTCTTTCTCCTCCCCAAAGCCCCCATCCCTCTTGGGGACAAGCTCACCCCCCAGGGGACACGGCCAGGTTTTGCCGATGCCATCCCACAACCAGTCCAGCATTAAAGGCAGGTGAGAACATACCACCAAACCTAAGGGCTTTCCCCCCGAAACTGGGTGAATTAACCCTTGCCAGGGCTGCCAAATCCAGCACACACCTGGATCCACATCTGGATTTTCTTTGTTGTATGCTCAGCAGCCTTCCCTTGCTCCAGGTGATGCGGGGGTTGAGAGCAGACCTTCCTCCTCCTCACCTTGGCCCTGAAAGCAGAATGGGCATCATCCGGAGCGGCCTCAGCATCCTCCTCGGGGTCAGCCACCAGGGATGCAGCCGGGGTACCACCGGTCAGGGGGAAGGTGTCCAGCTAGCCCAGGCGGAGGTGGCGGAAGCCACGGGGCTGCCGTAGCATCTCCCCGGCATCGCAGCAGGGGCTGGAGGCAGAGAACCGTGCCGAGGAGCGGGCTCACCCCGCGGGGCAGCAGTGTGCGTGCAGGCGGTGTGGGAGCGCAGAGGTGGCTGCCCTGAACAGAAACCAGAGAGATCCTCTCTGACCACAAATACGCACTCCCCAAAAAATCACCACACGGCCAGAGCACCCAGTAGGGAAGCGTCCCATCTTAACGCCTGGCCCGGGTGAGTGTTTAGAGCTCCGAAAGGCACAAGGCGGTTCAGGGCAGCAGGGGAAGGTGCTGCCCAGATGCCCACCCCACAGGGGGGACGCACATCCCTGTCATTCCATCTGCCCGAGTCACTCCTGCTCTTTGGTCCTCACCCCCGGGGCATCTCCCCACATGGCTCCGCTGAGGGGATGGGGGTGATGGGAAGGGGTTCACCGCTGGGGAGGGGGGAACGAGGGTCGCAAGACCCCATGGCACCACCCAGGGGTGAGTCCTCTCCGGAAAACCTAAACACCTACAGCGTCCCCTCATCACGCTGTGCTCCCGGCCAGCCTTCATCGGGGTCGCTGCGAAAGACACCC
>NW_009648234.1:2941-3300 GCF_000708025.1 Charadrius vociferus | reverse complement strand
CTGGGGGGGGTGCAGCATCCTTCCAGCATGCCCGGGGAGGGGGCGAGGGTGGCATCTCCCTGGCAGAGCGCAGGGAAGGGTCCCTGCAGACATCCCTCCCCCCATCCTCCTGGGTACCCTGGGGACACCCGGCCCGAGCCCCGGTGCTCCGCGTTACCCCCGGGGAGGGATGCAGGGATGCTCCACGGCTCCGCACGGGGCGGTTGCTTCTCCTCCCCTCCCAGGTTGGAGCCAGCGGGATTCCAGAGGGGGACACACACACACCAGGGGCAGCACCCCCACTGCTCCCCACGCCTGCGCCCGTCCTCTTCCCAGCATCTGCTCCTGCTTAGCGGCCCCGGCGAGGCAGGAAAGGCGAA
>NW_009648234.1:2447-2862 GCF_000708025.1 Charadrius vociferus | reverse complement strand
GGGGACGGGGACAAGAAGCCCATTCCCGGACCCCGCGGAGAGGGAGAGGGGCAGCGCCGGGGGCTCTGCGGGGTTACGAGCGGGCGAGGGATGAGCTAAAATTAGGCACGGGTAGCGCTGGGCGCCATAGCCTTGACTCCACCAGTGTCAACCCACCCTGGGATGCGACAGAAAGTGTGGTCCAAGGACAGTCCTCCCCCTCGCCGCCCCTTTGGGCAGGGGGGATTCGGGCACAGCATCCCACAGAGCCCCACGGCTGGGGGGGGCTCCGGGAAAGGGAGGGACCCACCGGGGACGGCACCAAAGTAAATACCGAGTTGGGGAGGAAGGAGGGAGCGAGCGGCCGGAGGAGCCAAGGGGCGGCCGGGGCCGCGGCCAAAGGCAGATGGGAAGGGCGGCGCTCGGGCCCCCCCCG
>NW_009648234.1:2032-2361 GCF_000708025.1 Charadrius vociferus | reverse complement strand
TGCCCCGCGGGCCGCGGCAGCCGCCCAAAACCGCGGCGGGGAGGGATGGGGCGGCTGAGGGCATCCCGGGACCGGTCTGGGCGGTGGGGGGGAAAGCATCCCGGCCCCCGGGCATCCCGGCCCCACTCTCCGGGCATCCCACCGCTGTCGGTGGTGCGCCAGGCTGTGGGTCCCTGCCCTGCCAACACCCCAGTCCCCCCAGGCTCGCGGGAGCAGGGCTGGGCCTCCCCAAACTGGTTTGGCCTCCCCAGGCTGGCGCCGTTGCCAAGAGGTGCCGGGTAGGAGCGAGGAAAACATCCCCGGCCAGGTGTGCCGGTGCCCGCCGGTGA
>NW_009648234.1:0-666 GCF_000708025.1 Charadrius vociferus | reverse complement strand
ATGCCGGAGGGAAGCAGCCTTTAATTGCAGCATCCCCACATGCAGCGCTGGTGCATCGCTGCGGATGAGGTCCCGGCACATGGTTGGGCGCAGCCGCCTCTGCGGTGGTGCCCAAATCCCACCTTGCTGGGATGCTCCCACCCACCGGGGTCCTCACGACCCTGCCAAAACAGTGCCGGCCCCTTTGGCACTGGCAAGGGGGGACCAAGGCCGTGGCAACAAGAGCCGGAAAGTTGGCACAGCCCTGCCCAGCCCAGGGGCGGCACAAGCCCCCGCGCCCTCGTCCCGTTCCCATGGAGCAGCATCCCTCAAGGACAGTAAACAGGATCTGCTCCCCGGAGCAGCCCAGCACGGCGCCTGTCCCGGCATCCCGGCAGCCCTCCCCAGTGCCAGGGGACATGTTGGGGGAGTTTCCCGAAGTCCCTTCCCCCGGTGATGCCCTACCTTGGACACGGTGAGGGGTTTTCCGAAGTCCCTTCCCCCGGTGATGCCCTACCTTGGACACGATGAGGGGTTTCCCGAAGTCCCTTCCCCCGGTGATGCCATACCTTAGACATGGTGATGGGTTTCCCGAAGTCCCTTCCCCCGGTGATGCCATACCTTGGACACGGTGATGGGTTTCCCAAAGTCCCTTCCCCTGGTGATGCCCTACCTTGGACACGGTGA
>NW_009648233.1:928163-1073213 GCF_000708025.1 Charadrius vociferus | reverse complement strand
TCTCCCACAATTAAAAAAAAAAAAAAAGTTAAGTTTAATACATTGTAGTGTTCTTTCCATAGAAATAAAAATCTAGCTATGTATTTGTAAGAAGTGAGGAAGTTAAGTGAGTATGAACTTGAACTTACAAAAGCTCAGCCAATGAAATGCAGTTTGCATCCAAAGCAGAACAAGAAGCAGTTTTCAGGTCTTTCTCTGTCAGAAACCCACTTTATAGTTTTAACTCTTACACACCTGAGTATTTCTTTTTCATTAAATAATCCAGCCCCCAGTAAGGACACTTATTTTGTAGTCTTCATTTCCTCAGGTACCTGTTTTCACAGCATTTGTACTAAACCAGTATTTTAAGGTTATATTCCTTTGACAGACTTTCTTGAAACTGAGTAATAGGTTCAAAGCTGTTAGAAAAACCCTGAGAAAGACGACACAAATAGTGTTTCTTCTCTTTTCAAGAGCACGTGTTCTCCCCCCAACATAGCCTAAACAGGAATAATGATCTGTTCATGCCACTCAACCACGTATTTCCTTAAGCCATGCCAGTTTCCAGTGGAGTGATTTATTAGATAAAACCTAACTTAATTGGTTAAGTCAGCTGGAGATGTTCTGGCTAATGGTGAGAGCCACCTGGGTGACGTAACCTATCAGCTCATATCCTGAGGGAAATGCAGGGTATATATAATGTTCCTGGGGGACTTTTAAGTGGTTTGTAATCCCTGCTAAGAATTTAGTGAAAAATGAGTATTGTTATGAACTTCTACATATTAATTTATGTATAATAATGAGAAAAAACAGTATGGATTCACCAAGGGCAAATTGTGCTTGGCGATCCTGCTTGCTTCCTACAACAAAGTAACCTGCTCAGTTGATGAGCGGTGAGAGGTGGACATTGTCTCCCTGGACTTCTCAAAGGCTTTCAGTAAGGTTCCCCACAGTCTCCTCCCAGAGAAACTGATGCATTACTGTCTAGACAAGTGGTCCATGTGGTGGGTGGGGAACTGGCTGATAGGCTGCATCCAGAGGGTGGTGGTCAATAGCTCTTCAAACTGGCACTTGTCACAAGTGGGGTCCCTCAGAGATGGATACTGGCACCAGTGGTGTTTAATATCTTTTAAGTGATCTGGACGATGGGGTCAAGTGTACCCTGATGAATTTTGCTGATGATACTGAACAGAAGTGGACACTTTGGAAGGGAGAGCCACCCTGCCAGAAGACCTGGACTGGGTTGAAGAGTGGGCTAACAAGAACCTTATGAAGTTCAACAAGGGCAAGTGTAAGGTCTTGCACCTGGGAAAACATAATCCAGGAGTGCCGCACAGGCTGGGACCTGACTGGGGAGCAGCTCTGTGGAAAGGGGCCTGGGGGTCCTGGTGGACAACAAGCCCAATATGAGTGAACAGTGTGCTGCAGGGACAAAGAAAGCCAACAGGATGCTGGGTTACGTTTGTAGAAGGGCATCACCAGCAGATACAAAGAAGTGATTCTCCCACTCTACTCAGTGCTTGTAAGGCCACACCTGGAATACTGTGTTCAATTTTGCTCCCTGCTGTACAAAAAAAGATGTGGACAGGCTGGAGAGGGTCCAAAGAAGGGCCAAGATGATCAAAGGACTGGGAAGCCTGCCATAGGAGGAAAGGCTGAGAGAACTGGGTTTGCTCAGCCTTGAGAAAAGAAGGCTTAGGGGAGACCTTATCACCACATTCCAGTATTTAAAGGGTGGCTACAAAGAAGATGGAGACTCCCTTTATACAAAGAGTCACATGGAAAAGACGAGGGATAATGGGTACAAGTTACTACTGGGAGGGTTCCAACTGAACACAAGAGGAAAATGTTTCACAGTGAGAACAATCAGTCATTGGAATAATCTCCCCAGGGAAGTGGCGGATTCCCCAACATTGGACACTTTTAAGATTCAGCTGGACAGGGTGCTGGGCCACCCTGTCTAGACTGTGCTTTTGCCAAGAAAGGTTGGACCAGATGATCCTAGAGGTCCATTCCAACCTGGTATTCTATGATTCTGTGATTTAATCTCTTTTTGCTTATGGGGAAGTCTGAGGAGAGGCCGGGATGAACTCACACGAGCCCAGGCTGAGGGGTGTATGGAGTTGCTATGTAAGTGGGACTGCTTACCCGTGTTCGCGTGGTAACAATTGGTCTTCCTGTGACCTCACTGATCAGGAGACAGATGTCCTAGCTATATTTGGGAGTGACAGCCTTGTTGCTGAGTGTGGCTCCAGGGGTGCAAAGGAAGGCCTGAGGAGGCCCTTCAGCTACAAAGTGTCTTGGCAGGAGCACCTGGTCCAGAGGAGCCCCTTCTGCAAACAGGGCTTCGTCAGTGGGTGAGTTACTTGTATCCTGTAACCAAACAATAATTTAAAACTCCTAACTCTGCTTCCCATCTTTTTTCCCTTTAAAATGTGGACTGCTTCTACCAGCAAGGTTAGAGATTTCTCCTGAAATGGGTTCCCAGGTCCTAGGCACCATCTTTTCAATTTCAGGAGAAAGAGGGAAAGGGAAGAAAGCAAAGAGCTGCCAATAATTTCTTAACGTTATCTCGAAACGAGAGGATGGTATGACAAATGGGGCAAGTCACACACTAGCGAGGTTAGTGGAACAAATTACGGACATAGCCAAAACCCATCCTAATGCACCTCTTGGGTGTTAGACTTGGCTGAATTTAAAATAACATACTGCGTAGAGAAAGACCTGTGCTCAGCACAGAGCAGCCCTCTCTGTGAGGGGGGCGCAGAGCCTGAGGAGGCAGCGTGCCTGCCAAGCTGTTAGTCAGGGTGAACCTGTAGATGTACATGCGCCATTTTGCTGCACCTTTGTCCTTGTTCACTTGCATTTGATTTCCTGCACGTCCTGGAAGAGGGGAATTTTGTTTTCTCTGGGGCCAGGCTACTGCCACAGGATCACTGGATATGGAGGTTGATATCCTGGTGAGGGTAAGACGTTGCGGAGCTCGGAGAGAAATGCTGTAGAAGCAGCGTGTAAACGCTTCTCTTCAGGGAAGGCCCCTCCACTGGTTGCTCTGAGGGAAACTGGCTTACAGCTACTGTATCGCACAATTAGGTGCGTAAAAACAAACAGCCCAAGACAAAGATACTAATCATCTGATTCTTCATGACAAATAATTTTAATCTGTGCTTACATCATTTGTTTATTATGCTAGAATAACACCTTTTGTGTGGAATTACACAGCTGATTAGAGACATTCATTTACACAAGAGGGTGAGGGAAAAGACAGAATTAGAGGCCTGAGAGATAGTTGAGATCAACAGGTGTCTCTCTTCTTGTAGGCCTGTTCTTAAATCCTATTACTTGACAAGAACATGGCCTTTTTCATTTTCCCTACAGCAAAATTCTGAGAAATTGGAGTCAGGACATAAAAGAACATCTTGTTTCTTTCTACATTATGCCAAAGTGTTGGACCATTACAATGAGCCATATATGTTAGAATACCCTCCTTTCTTCATTGTTAGGCCAATATTATTTTTACTGCAAGAGCAGATAACCAAAGAGTGTTTCTATCAAAAATAGTGTTATAGAAATAAATTGCTTTCATGGTATATTGCACTTTATAAATGACATTTCAAGTACTTCAATGACATTCTTTTCTCAAATAATTTCTTAGCTTTCTTGGAGGTAGAAATAAGTAGAAGTATTCTTTCAGTTGGAATGAAGTCCTGTAAAAAAGGTGGTGCAGGGTATAGACAAGTTTGACTTTGGTTGAGAGCATGTTCCAGGCTATGATGCACTATAATTTTTAACTTTTGTTATTTTTGTTTCATTTCTGAAACATGCTCATTTAAAAGAGTCTCAAACAACAAATACTTAAGACATAGCATTTGTATAAATATAGATATTTAGCATTACGTCTATCATTGTGTGCAATCATCTGGTTTGGTTCATTAAGCCACACTAGAAATGAAAAGTCTATAAATGCACAGTCTTTAAGTACGCTTAAATAAGCATTATTATTTTTTTCTCCCAAATATTATGTGTGATGTGCCTTCTTCACATCAAATGAGCTCTGTTTTTCTTCACTGTATTTCCCTATTGGAAAGTTTTGTGATGACTTGTCAGTTATGTCGTAAAGGCTGAACCTAGATCACTGCAGGAAGAAGTTATTCCCTAGTTAATCAGGATTCATTTTAGGAAGGTGTAATCTCACAGTATCAATACTTATTGCATTATTAAGCAAAATGCTGTTGGAAACAACATGTCTTGCTACATCAGTAATAGAATTATTATTATGTCTACAAACAGCCATTTCTCAACCACACAATTGCTGGAGCTAATTCAAGGGAGGGCATGTGGGAAAAATAAATTCACTGTTAGTAACCTATGGTTAGGCTAATTTAAGCTGATTATGAACTCACAGTAAAGTTTCTTCCTTAGCACAAAGAGTTACTTCATTTGAAGGGGTTTGTAAACAGAGATTTGTTTACTTTGTACTGTCCATTTCTCAGTATGGGCTCTTGTAAATCTATGAGGCCTTCCATTTAAATATTGTCACAGTATTCACCTGCCTTTAAATCTGTGTGACGGTATTTTTTTTTTTTCCTAAATTCTATCTGTTGGGATGCTCCCTTACCTGTCCCATCAACTTAGGCCTTTTAGCTAAGTCTTAGAACCCAAAACACCTGCTTAAATTAAGTATGCCTTCTGACATTAAAAAAATATTTTTCTTCCCAGATGTTAGGTTTTCCTTAGAATGTCTTTTACTTTCTCAGCGCTTACTTTTTTATGATCCACATTGTTTACAAACAATCTGCTTTTAGTCATTTGTCCCCACGAAATGAGACAAACGAAGACGATGTGGCATTCTGGAAAGCTGAGAGGTTAATGTATTGGCCTATACCATGAAAAAGACTTTATTTATGTATTGTTAGTGAAATGCATTATTTTGCATTTATTTGTATACAAATCTAATTAAACCTTTTTGAAAGCAAGACTGAGTGTATGCCAGCTTTCCTGGGAGGAGCTGCACAGCTACATGACTCTCTTTAGACAATGGACCATGTGTCACACTAACACTTTGTTCGTTACTTTCCCTCTCCTCAGGTAATTGTGCAACTGATGGAGGGGGAAAAAAAGTCTCAAAAGTTTTCAGAGGAGTTTTGGCAGTTTTGCTCAAGAGTGGAGTCCTGCACAACGAACACCGTGAGATGAGGCAGAAGTCGATATAGAAAAGGACACTGGAATTGTGAGTATAGGCTGAAGCACTGTTCTGTGGTGAAAAACTGGTAAGTCTTCGCTATCCTATCTCTATTAGTCACGTGCTAGCAATTGACTTTAGAACAAGCAAAGTATGCTCAATGATTATTTAAAATACTAGTGAGAGATGCTTCTTATGCCTCATGCAGAGATGTGGTTAGTTCTCATGTACTATAGATGCACTTACCATACCTGCTGACTTGATTTAGAGTGGCTGTGATGACACTGTTGCTAATTAAGACAAGGCACTGTTTGTTATTGCTGCCAGTGAATCTAGTGTGTTAGAAATAGTGAATGAAGACAGTTATAGGTGAATCAAGAAGGGGTACAGAAAGGATCATAAAACTTCAGTCCTCAGAAGGACATTGAGATAATTTTGTATGAGCATCAGGGGGCTCTGTGCAAAGTTTATGAGAGTGAAAGTTAACTTACAAGAATCAAAATAGCATTTAAGCTGGTCATTTTGGTTCTGCTAATACTGGGGCCATGCTTACTTAGGATTTATTGTAGGTCATATACAGGAACAGCCATAAGGTGTCAGGATTCCCCCACGTTCAAAGCAAATTGCCCAGAAAACTGGTTAACTTGTATGGTCAAATTGTGCTTTCCTTTACAGAGTAATTACAATGGTTCACAAGTTCTAAGTCAAGTTCCTGGAAAGTAACATGCTTGCCATATATATGTATGAATCCTTTAAGTAAATATTAGCTTTAAAACAGGTCTTTTCACACCAGGAATGAGGAACAGAAAATAAATTACAATGGATAGCTTCTTGTTTTATAACAAAAGAATTGAGAATTTAGCAAAGTAATTTTAAAGACGGCAAGATTCAGAGACAGGTTTAGTGGGGAAGATCCAAAGGGATGTAAACCTGCACATTATCCCCTGTTTTATTTTTCACGTCATACTCTTGGAATCACATCTGTTGTACCTGGAAAATGACCAGTGTCAATCCAGGGATGTGAAGGAGGGGAGAGGTGTCTCCAGAGGTGGCAGCATCATTTTCTCTGGATTTGCACTACGGTAGCATCAACTACACGTCTGAAATAACCCTGTTGTAGCCTGGATCATATCACAGAGATTATGTACTGCGGGGTATTGCCTTTCCGAGGTTTGTGCTCTGGGAAGTATGCTGTAACCTTTATGCCTCATTTTTGTACATCTTCCTAACCAAGGCTGAGGTATTCCAAGTGTTCTCTGTGTATATTAATTTGGGTTAAGATTCTCTGAGTTTGCACTGTCCCTATAGAAGAATCCTAGAAAATTATCTCTCTACAGAATTGTATATGATAAATTCAAAGTCTATTAGAGGATAGCATTCCCTAGAACATGAAAGCATAAATAATTAAGGAGGTATTTTTTAATAGGAGTTTAAAATATCCATCAATTTTAAGAATTAAATGGATGCTTTTGTCTAAGGTTCACATATTAAAGACTATGTTTGTCAGCTCCTGATACCATAGCTATTTTGAGACATCTGGTTTAAGTGTCATTTGAGACAGCAAAATTAAATGCTTTCAAAATTATGGTGATCCAGTGTCAGTGGTATTTGGTTTATAAGCTCTTTGTAGGACTACCCTTTAAGCTAATGAATATTAGAGATAGGAACAGCATTTGGTGTTGCAAAGAAGGCATTTTAATGAACACCATGGAGTAAAGGAAAGCAATTTTGATATAATTTAAAGGTTAAAAAATTGTTTCATAAATTTTCATAAACTCTAAATGCCACATGATTTCCTAATTTACAAAGCTGAAACTACTCTGGTACTTTATCCCATATTAAATGTGTTAAGAACTGACTAAGAGATCACAGAAGTAGGTGTCTGTGGGAAAACGTCATCATCTGCCAAGACCAGCAGAGCACCTCTCTGAATATTTTCATTGTTAAACTGGAAATAATTACAACAATTTTTGTGGTAAATATTATGGATGAAAAAAATAAGTGGGTTGGTAAATAAGAAAGATGAATCAGTTAGGCAGAATAATTGGACTATTTAGTGAGCTGTGCTAATGCAAAACATATTCCTATTGCCCAGTGTAATTATTTTTTTTTTTCGGAAATAAGAAATCTTGTTATGAAAAGGGGCTTTCTTTGGTTACAAGCTACTTTCTGAACAATACTTCAAAATTCAACAGGAATATTTGATGTTACACTTTGACAAAGATGACTCGTGATGCTAAATGTATAAGCAGGGGAGAACTTAGTTGCAGCAGGGAGGACATTTGATATCAGTATTGGTGACATCCCTGTTAATTAGTCCAATTGCTGTAAAAGGATTTTGAAAAAATGGGAAGTGTATCAAGGGGTGAGGGTGAACAGTCACAGTTATCCAAGAAATGGAGGAAATGTGCCTCTCTGGAGAGCACATCTCCAACAGTGACAAAGTTGGAGTTTATTTTTTTTAATTTAGTGTATGAAAATAAAGGGGACTGAATGCATTATATACTTATTTTTACATCCTATATATAAACCTAAGATGGAAATCCTGAGTACAAATGGAAGTCTACTTTGGAACGGCTGGAAATTGGAGCTAAATTAGAGTCTGTATCTGTAACTAATCTGCAGCTGGGAAAAAACCCTAACATTTGTAGCAGAGGTGCAGTAAATTGTTCTTCATTTAAATCTGGAAATCATCTGGGAAATTATAAGTTGGGTATATGCAAGTTATTTGGATTCAAGATAGGAATAAACTATAATAGCCTGTGATGTAAAGAAGGTCATGCTGATTGATTTTTTTTCTAGCTAAAAGCTCAGAGAATCTCTTGGGAGCCTGGCAGTCAGACTTTCTGTCCTATAGATTGTCAGGCTCCTGAAATGAGCTCCTATATGAGAAGCTCAGCCAGTAACTCTGATTCATCATCCATATAGTTACTCAGTTTCTTTATTACAAGAGTCTGTGTTCCTGGCCCTCTATTTGCAGTAGCTCTTGCCATAGCAAGAAATTAATCAAGAGTTGGGCCTGTTTTAGCTCTGCCTAAGCGAGCTGTCACAAATATGGAGTGCATCAATATGGAATTGCTCAGGCAATTGTCTTCAGTTGCTATAGTTCAACTAAGTTTACTTGAATTTTTTAATGCCTCATTAACCCACGCTTGTGCTATATTGATGATGGCTATATTGATGACATCCATATGAGACACAAAACTTCTTCCAAAACTATTCAGAAAAAGTAGTAAGAAATCATAAAAATGTTTCAAAATTCTGGAGACTAATTTGTTAATTGGAATGCATAAAATGTAATGTATAATTATAATTAGTCTATACACACTTAGCTGCCAGTATAAACTAATAATTGCCCATAGCAATTAGAATTCTCCTGTTCTCACATTGAGACCTGGGGGAGCTCCTATGTTTGAGCATATTAGCAGTTATTAAAAATATAATAGGACATCCTTCCTCTACTTTGATTTATTTTCTTAGTCTTTGCAGCTTTTTTTTTTTATTATTTCTTTTAAAAGGATATGACAAAACAAATACCAAAACATTTTGTTGATTTTTCTTGCAAGATACACTGCTTGAAATTAAGTAAGGATTCTTCATTCTCCAATTTTCTGCACCTTCTGCGCTTTGTAACCCTTCTATGGTATAAACGTTAACTGGGAAAAGATGTGGTGCCATCTTGTGTAATATTTTACTTCCGCCTTGTATGGCATAAGTTGCTCTCTTTAGTGATTTTTTTTTTCTTTTTAGTGCAGTAGAAATATTTCATACTGCATATGTAAAATGAAAGTATTCAAAGTTTCTTTTTTGGCAAGTTTGCGGATTAAATTTCTGTCAGAAAATTCTGCAGAGCAGGATGCTATTGTGTGTATCAGTTCAAAATGTCGTTGTCTTAAGTCTTAAAAAAAACCAAAAGAGTGAATCTCAACTGTATTAGAGTTCAGGCTGGCTTAAGAAATAAGTACTGTACTGGAGTTCATGCTCTTTTTTTATGACGTTTCTGACATTCCTGTATTTTGACTGTATTAGAAATAATAGTGTCCATATAATTGACTTTAAAATGAAAAATGAAACAAATGTTTTGAGTTCTTCAAATCTTTGGTGTAATTCCATGAAGTTTGAGCTTGTTTTTATATCAGAAATATTTCACCCAGGTCTAGTTATTGAGGAGAAAAAAGGCATATTTAGCTTTGTTTTTATTGTACCTTTGGTGGAGGACACTTGATTCCCTCCATCTTCAGTAATGATTCTCTTCATATTCTAAAGAACAATGTGTTGTAGGTTAAGACAAACAGGCACTCCTGAAGATGGCAGTAAACTCCTTTCCTGTAAGTGGAAGAAAAGTTCAGAGCTCGTGCAAGATACTACAGTTACTGTCTACTTTATTCTGTCAGTATAAGGATTCCAATAATAGAAGAATGAAAACTGAATTTGCAGATCCACACATGGCCACATTTTAAATATTTCTTTCAATGCTCTGTCGCTATATATATAGTGACATATGACACTCTCTGACTATATATAGTGTCATCAGGTGTTCTACCTTTTTCTTGATTATGTTCCAATTAAGTAACTACAGGAGTAGGAAAGCTAAGGCATTGTAATTATAAGAAAGTATCTACACCTGAGAAAATCTAAGCATGAAATCACTCTTTCTTAGGTCAGTAGTTTTTGTGAGGACCGCCTTATTTGACAGAGCGAATTAGAGTAAGTTGTTAGCCAGTAATCACCTTCTGAAGCAAGTTGCATTCTGTCTCTTGTATTCACCTAGCATTTTAAGAACATTAATTTTCAAACAGCAAGCTTTTTAACTAACTCTTCTTTCATCTCAATATTAGAACAATAAAACAAATAGATCTAAAATTGGTCCTATTCAAATGGTTGTAAAGTGCAATGGGCAGATCAGTGGCTGACAGTAAATTTATTCCAACAGAGAGGCCATTTTATGTAGTGTTATATAAAATCGAGGGAATATCCATATTTCCCTTTCTTCCTGGGTTTATGTGGAATTAAGTAAAACAGGTAAAAATAAAGCATGTGTTGTTCTACTGAAATTACTTCTAAAGATGCTCCAAATGAATGAGGATCCATCTCTTTTTTCCTTAGTAAGGGATGGTTTCTTTAAACCAACATTAAAGCAATATCAATGTTAATTTAGGTAGCTTATTTTAATTTCTGTAAGTTGCATTTAATGACTGGTATCAGAGTGATAATAGTAAAAATTAAATGAACTTTAAAAGAAAATACTGTAGGTACTATTATGCTGCAGAGTTGAGCAGGGATGCTACAAGACATTGCTGTACCAAAGTGTTTGTTTTTTTCCCTGTGAAGCAGGGCAGAGTGATACTGTCTGTTACAAAAATATTTGTAAATATTATATATAAGATAATTTAAACACTTTTTCATTTGCTTAATACTGTCAAATATGTGATTTTCTACTGGAATTACAGTATATTCAAATTCTTCATGCAATCATTTCAATGGAATTTTACATACGGAGTATGTGAATGGCATCTCATAAAAAATGTCTTGTTCTGTGACATCTCGTAATGAAAGTGATACAGAGCTGGCAGGTAGCTTCTCTGTGAGGCTGTATTTTGAATTTTCTTTTATTCCTGGTTGTATTCTTGCTTCTGTTGCCTGCTTGTACAGACAAGAATTCTGTGTTGGTCATTCTGTTCAAAGAAACGTGTATTTTTCATAATCTTGGTAGAAGTCAAAGGTATCTCCTATGGACTCTTGGATGTATGCAAACATTAGCTGTTGTCATGTTCTATTTAATACCACTGTGGCATGGTCTTTGCAGCAGCCAGGATCTGCAGTAATGCATATGTGGCAGGATTGCAATTTTCTTTGGGGTGGAAAACTCCTAGAACATTCTTACCTTAGTAACCGTGACTTAGAAATCTTGCCTGGTTTTGAGTTAGAGAATTGAACTTCAGAAAATTTATGAACCTGAAATTTTGGATCCTCCTTTGTTTACTTACAGATTTAATTTTGACTATGGCCTTGCCTGCCTTCTCTCCTTTCATGATACTAGTCCTCTGTTGAATAGGAATTTCAAAGGCCGATGGCAAAAAGCTAATAGAGTGTTGCTTTCTAAACTATTTTTTTCTTCTCCCTGTCATGTACAGTTTATTTAGAGAACGAATGCCTCACTTCATACTGTATTTCTCAGTTGGGTCATGTAAAAGTCACATTAAATATCCTTATGAAAGAGGAAAGGAATAAATATTCTCAATCAGTTCTGTCAGCATGTTATTCTATTCCATTAGTGAGAAGAAAATGCATCAGAGTTCACTAACCTGCCTAGATGCTGATATGGTAAATTTATTAACCTTGTAAATCAGCATTCTCTGAAGTCACTTGATTCTAGCTTTTCTTTGTTTTGTTACAAATTGCATTGCATGACATCATATGTAGAAACATGTTGAAAACCTAAATAACGTGTGTGGTCTTGCAGTGACAATGTGTATTTGCCTTCAGAAACTTACACTTTGAGCACATGTTCGATGTATGACTTAACGGATGCTACAGATAGCTCCCACGCTTGCTCAGTTCTGCCCCCCCGTACCATGTCCAAGCAGGTCATGAACCCACTATATGAATCCAGATCACGAATTCCACTATATCTTGCATAGGACAATGAAACCTGTGTAGATCACGCAGGTTTCTTGAAGGTATTGTAATCAGCTTTTGATGAAAAGAGAAAATAATGCCTACTTTTAGTTGTGGCTTTTGTTTTTGTTTGCATTATCTTGCGTACTATGAATTAAATTGTCTCCTTCAGAGAGTCAGTTTTTCATTTATTATTGCTGTGTCTGATCTATGTATATGTGGGTTCTTGATAGGTAGTTATTTAAATGTAAATTTGAAAACTGAAAAATACTGAGGAAGCTGTTGAAAGATTTTTATTAACTTATATTTATGTGTAAGTGAAAGATTGCATTTCTCAGTACAAATACTTTGTGCCTAGGCATGAATGTTTTTATGCCTGCTTTGCAGGCTTTGGTATGCATGAAGTAATTTGGAATGGATTAAGTAGGTTTTGTTTGCATATAGCTCTTAGGAAAATTTGTGCTCTCCTTTTGCTTAACAGTTTACAATATAAAGCTTAGTTTACTACGTTTTTAGTACGGATAAATGAAGAATTAGCAAGGACTCTTCATCTTTGAAAAGAGATGTGATTGTTTGAGTCTTGAGTGCTAAAAAGCATGTGATGAAGCTGCTGGTAAACAATTCAGTTTTGAGGGTCATCAAGGTGTAAATGACACAGAATGCTGCTGTCTTAAGTTAGCCAAGTGAGCAAAAGAGTTTTCTTCTATTGTTTTGTATCGTATCATCTGGTAGTAGAGACAGCATGGAGCAACAACGTACGTATCTTTTTACACCTGTGCTGAAAAGTACATTTAGGTATGTGTTAAAGTTTTTCAGAATAATCATGGACTTGCAAATCCTGCATGCTCAGTCAGTGAGGCATATGTGGTCTACATATGCCTGACTGTAAGCATATGAACACTACTGCTACTTAAATCAGTAAGCTCATTCAAACATTAAATGTCTTGATTGCTTTGAACCGAAATATTTCTTAGAGGGAGGAACATCAGCTGAGAAGAATAACTCCCATAATTTTCCATTGTTAGGGGGGAAGTTGCAGACATTTCGTAATCAATTTCATAATACAGTGCATGCTGCAAAATAAAGAAACAGTTTTACTGTGCTTACATGTCTATAGTTTATCATTTAACATTTATAAGGAAATAATTTTGTTTCTAAATTAACTAGCAGGCATACTGAGTAATGTAACTTAAAATTGATTTCGTTTATCAGTCTAACCAGAAAGTATTAAGACTGTCAGATTGATGTATAGCATCTAATCAAAGGAAGAACACCCAATTTCAGATTAATATCATTAGCAGTTCAATGTTTCGTATGACAATAAATCCTCAATGCATCCTAAATTTTTTGATATTCCAGTGCAACAATGATCCTCCAGTGGATTTATTATGATAATTTTAATATGCTTTTCTTCTCAAAGATTGTTTGAAAAGCAAATTATAATTATTATAAACAATCCCAATTTCTTTTCATATTTTGTTTTAGGTCAAACAAATGTTTTATGAAAATACAGTTAATCTTTGGTTAAGTCAGCATGACTCTGAAACAGCTGAAGGGAGAAATATTAAACTTTGGTTGCTTGTGCGCAGCTAAAGGATGTCCAAGTAGTGTACTCAACGTGGTGTTGATGTAGTCAGCTCCTACAAATCTGTAGTACAACAGGTTCATGTATTTTTACTTGTATATCAATGTACAAATGGTCAAGTCTTGGGGAGGTGTTACAGAGGGAATAAAAGAAGGCTTTTATTAGCCCAAATTTATTTTTTCCCATTAAAGATATTAATGTGTAGTATCATACTAGCACTCAAACTTTTATAGGCTGCTTCTCCCATGGTCTTTTTTTCTCTAAACTCATAATGAATTTTTACCATAGTGGACTAAGAGGTGGCAGTAAATGTGTTCTTCATAGTGTCTTAGACTTCCATATTCTTAGGTGCACAGATGTTGATGAAGCAGCTGGTAAAACAGGATGTGATCTATAAAGGTCACATTCAGTTTTGGAAGTTTTGGGTTGATTTTTTTTCCTTTGGACTTATCTTGTTTGTCAAAATCAAACTGAAGGTGTAAACTAGATTTAAAGGGGAAGCTGGAAGAGAATGTGCCTTTAAAATCACTTAATGGTAAAATATAGCACATTCTTTAAAAAAAAAAAAAAACAACCCAAACCACAATGTTAATGACACATACTAGTAAAAACCACACACTTTTTTTTTAAGGAAGGATGAAATAAAAGTGTGTTGAGGCATAATCAGGGAATTAGAATGTCTTAGATGAAAAATTGGGACTCTGTCCTTTTATTGCTCCCCAGAGCTCTCTCTCTTATTTCCTATTTTACTTGTGTTTTCTAGAAGTCTTCATGTTTGCCTTATTGAAAAAATAGGCACAGAGCGAAATATTGGGTGCTGTGCACTCGGGGAGAGAGATTAAAGATTGTCAATGCAGTTCAGGTTGCCATTTTGCATCTGAAAGAATGTACCTGTCCTCATGAAGGAGTAGCATAGAATTAAGATTTTGAGCTATGTATTTTTTAGGCTCGGGTAGCCATCTTCTGTTACTCCAGTTCTTATTGCAAAGTTGACCTGGATGATGTTCATGTTTTGTTCTTTTTGGGGAAAGTGGCAAGGGGAGAGGAAAAAGAACAGCCTGATTTTGATGACTTTACAATACCAGAGGTATTGTAAAGACAAGAGTGAGGAAAGCACGTGCACTTCCTTTCCATGCTGCTGGTTACAGAAGAAAGGATGTCTTGCTCTTTTTGAGCTAGTTTTCAGATGGTGACTTAGTTAAACCTCAGTCCTGATGTCCCGCCTTGCTAAAATACCTGGGATAACCTTGGGGTAGCTATCTTTAAGGAAATCCTAAGAGAACAATGGAAGACATTAGGAAATAAATTCATTAACTAGAAGCTGAAATAAAAAAAAAAGTTGATTACATGATGTAGGGGTAATGACAGCAGACAAATTATAACATTAATTAAAAGAAGCTTTTGTATATAGACTTTGGTTTCGTTGATGACTTGAAATTTGATCATTCACTGATGAATGCACTGTTTTCTCTTATGGTGACTTTATATAAAGGATAAAACCATGTGCAATGAATGATGGTCAGAGGTGGAAGGAGGACTGTGGAGAAGGATGGTCGATGATAGGAATAAAAAAGAAATAAATATAACTATTTAAAGTGTATGATGTTGCAAGCTTTGATCTAAATCATTATCTGGCTGAGTTCTATTAACACATCTATTTTGTAAGTGTAATGTAAGCACAATTAATTCATAGTGACCATTCTTATGATAGTAAATCAAACTATTTTTCATTCATTAATAAGAGTAGATCTTTGTTTACTCATCTTTCCTCTAGCTAGCTCTTTGATTCCTGTTTAATTTTTGCCCTTTAGAATATTGCAGTTAAAAATGGCTACAAAGATAGTATTTTAAAATCTTTTTAAAAAGTGTGGTAGTGTCCAAGAATTAAGTTTAGTAACTAATAATGATAACATTTCATGTACCCAGTGGGAACAAAAAGGTTGCATTGTGATTTGTGTAGCATGAGGCGATGTGGAAAACAACAGTTAGAGCACAGTTTTCTTCAAATATTTTCAAAAGAAAGGCTGCAATCTTAGAACTGTCAAACACTGTAGATTTCCTTAAATATCTTATCCTGTGTAAATTGGGGAGGTGTTACAGAGGGAATAAAATGAAGAGGTACTGAATGCAGTATTTAGTGAAGTTAGTGGAAATTGGAGGCCTTTGTTAGCTTACAAGTTTGTGGCCATTGCAATTAGAGGACTAATGAGATTTTAGTTTATCTGAATGTATGTTTCATTTCAGTTTGGACTTGTACTGTTGATACTTGATAAACTAATCCTGTTAGCAAAAATAATGGATGCATGATTGTAAAATTTTCTAAGCCTAAGCATATTGCCTACCTTTGCCTTTAATTAAGAAATACCATATGCAATATGAATCACTGTGAAGTCTATTTGGAGGCAGTCAGAGAGTAATTCATAGCCTTTACAGGAAACTTTGCAGTTTAATGTTGGATCAAAACTAAAAGGTCATATCACTCTTAATTACTATTGTTTAGAACTTTTAAAATTATGGATGACTTGAAAACTAAAAAGTAATAGAATAGGTATGATGATATAGCAATATTGTGTTTGATAATGAGTTAATTGTGCTCCATGACTTTAGAAAGCAAAATTTGTAAATAACTCAATCATACTCTTTAACTAAATCTTGAAATAAATACATTAAAATACCCAATGACTACAGTCATGGAAGTATTTTACGAACCGTGGGCCAAATGCTTTATAGTTAAAAAGCTTTTGGTAGGCTATACATTAGTTGGGCTGTAGTGACTTTGCTCACCCCATCTCAATTTTCTCTGAAATCCTTTTGTAACATCTGAAATCCTTTTGATGCCAAATACAGGGAAATTGTAGAGGTTTGCAATCCATCAGCAATATTTCCTGCTTTCTGTGATGTGACAGAGAAGAAACAGCTCTGTTGAAAAGTTTGTAATGGGCTAGGACTTGGATGTGGATTTCATAGCACATCTTGGAAATCCAGATGTGGATTTCATAGCACATCTGATCACACTTTGTGTTCTCTTTTGCATACCTCTTCTTTGTACGAGCCCTTAAAGTGAAATGATGCTGGTTTCATGACTGAGTAGGTATAGCAGTTCTCCCTTATATGTAGTACTTCATCATGGTCACGGGAGAGTCAGTGACAAAATTTGTGTTCACTTCCATGGGAATAGAATGAGCTGTAAAAAGCTGATCCAGCAAAGAAACTTCCATTGATATCCGCCCCACCCCACCAAGGGTACCTGAGCAGGCTCTCAATAATCACCATCTTGAACTCAAATCTCCCTTAAAAAAAACCCCAAACCCCTCACTTTTTCCTCAGGTATTTTCTCATGAATACGTTCCATACCAGAGCTCATAATGCTGGTGATAATTCAGGTCTGTTCTTACTAGAGATGGCCACTGTTAGTTGGAAAATAATTATTTATTGCTAATAACATAACCTCCAGTTATTTTTGACAGACCCGTATGTTCCCACAACATAGAGCTTGGTCACAAAGCACTTGTGAACAGTACATGTTTCCAACTGCATTATTATTTCATTTGTCAAATAAAATGAGCAAATCTTTGTGCAAAATAGGTTGCAAACTTCTGTGAATACAAATAGTATAATCTTTAAAAACGGCAGCAGTGAAAAAGCCAAAGATTCTCATGATTTATTTAAGTAGGCAAGGAGTCATGTTAAAAATCTGCTAGGAACTAAACGCTAAATATAACATGCAACATTTTAAAGATTATGGGAAAAATTAAGATTTCTTGGCTATCTACAGCCATTTGAGATGTCCTAGGATATCCAAGATATCTGTATGGGATTGGCAGATACAGCACAAATTTTGGGAGACCTTCATCCCTCTGGAAAGGCAAATGAACGTGAGACAGGACTTGGCTGCAACAGCACTAGATGTCGATGCCTGTGCACCTGAATCGCTCTCTCAGACTTACTCGTGTTATGTACAGACAGTGGCAATTTTTTTTTTTTTTTACGTATGACCCTATTGGCTAATAGAAAGAGGGAGAGCTAGGTGACACAAAAGTTCTCCTTTGCCAATGATGATGTGGTAGCATATTTTATTATTTTTATGCGCATTCCTACTCCATTTTCTCTTGCTTGCATAGACCGTGCAATTACTTATTTGCAAAGTACGATTTAAAAGTTAATCATTATGTCAGTTCATAAAAATAAAGACCAGAGAACAAGAATACTTTTAAAAAGTATGAGCAGTATTGAACTACATTTGAAAAAATAATTTATTTAGATTCTGTTTATCACTCATAATCATCAATCAAGAAGATACTCCATATTTTATAGTACTCTTCTCTATGATTAAAAGAGACTTGGATTAATTATGTTGCAAATTGATTTCTTCATTTTTATCCACTTAATTGAAATTGTAACATGGACAGAAAAATATATAAAAAGATATAATGATTCTGTATCAAACTAAATATGAAAATTGGGAAATTTCACAAGTAGATGATAATTGACTGAAAATAGACACAGGAAAATGCTGTGATCTCACAGACTATTTAAAAACATATCTATGTATTTTGAATATGTAGAAACTGAAATGCATCTCTTCAGATGAGTCTGTAACTAAAAGTGCACATAACATCTTAAGAAATTAAAATCAAAATGACATTTGAATAAGGAGCCACACAATCAATTTTTAAATACAGAACGTAAGAGTGTGGAAACTTCACAAAATGGAAGACAGTGGAGAAGCATCTGATTATGAACTGAATACCCAGAGTTTGAGGAGAGAGATCACCAACTGCAAAACAGACCTACACCATAAAATCTATTTACAAATTTTAAAGTCTGCTTCCTGAAATTAGTCAACTCTTTCCACAGTCTGCCAGTAAATCTGCACAGCCTTACATGTTGCTTGTGGGGGTCCTTCTTTAGTCATCTGCTTGTTAGATGTAAAGATGGCAAGATTCAGATATGATCTATTTCTTCTGGTGGATAAAGTCACCTTCTTGTCCTTGACTTCAGTCGTATAAAGTAAACTTAATTTGAATTTCTTCATGTTTCTTTAGTACCAGGCTTGGTTCCGTTTCTCATTTAAATTTTGGAGAAAAACAATTTCCAGCATTCAGTCATGTGAGCAGGAAGCGCTGCTTAAGTTCTCTGAATTTACCTATTTAAGATCAGTAGATTGTAGGCTTTGTCTTGGACTAATTGCTAAGGTCTAAGATTTGCTTCTTAAAGTCTCTTCAGTGTTCCTCTGGTGCCTAGTATATAGTAAATGTATCTAGTGAAAAAATTCTCATGACTTTCACTAGGTGAAAACTGGTCGGTTAAAAGAAAGGTGCGGTACTTCAATGTGAAATTATAGATTTGAAGGATAAATATTGATTGAAAATTACAGTTAATATTGTTTAGATTGTCATAACTTCATAAACATAATAATCATAGTATGATCTTATGGAATTAATAATCAGTAAGTCTGTTAATCTTTTTGCATTTTAATGTAGATTGCTTTTAAGCTTAAGTGGGTTCTTGCTTCAAAGCCACTCAACTTTCTAAATTAATTACTATTTAAAACATTAATGTATTTCATTTACTGCTGGAATATATTACAGTATGATATTCAAAATTTGCATTTTTAAGAGGCAAATATTTTAATTTAGTTTTGAAAAAATTACTATCTGTTGTACATGAATTATTGTGAGACTTTAATATCCTGCTGAGGAAAAAACCTCTTCATCTAGTTGACTGTGAAAAAGGCCAATAGTTATATATTCAAGATGCCTGTAAAGGGCGAATTGAATAGTTCTGTTTCTATTAAAAGATGTGATTGCATATGTGCAAATAAGTTTCAATGTTATAAATATTGGGGTAGTGTTTCTTCCTTAGTTATTGAGTTTCTCTACAAACCTGCTAGAAATACTTTCTGAAAGTAGCAGAAAGTATATAATATACTTCAGATCTGTATATTTTTCTTTCTAATTATATTTGGAAGAAGTTCTGTAGTTAGGTTACTTATATGCAAAAGTCACCTATGAAGCGTTTCTCAACCCAACTATGGGACGTAGACCTGTGTCTTGAGTACAAGACGCCAAATAGATTGAAAATAGCAAGAATATTCTTGAATAATACCTCTTTTAAAGCTGAGCTATCAAACATTATCTGCATTCACCACTTAGAATAAAAAAACCTTTCTTATCATAATATACAAAGGCCAAGTATAAACTGTTGGCTGAATAAAAAAATTCTGTAAAATCAATCTTTCCCCAAGCTCTTGCAAGAAATTTCTAACACCCAAATGTCATGAATGTTTCTCTGTTAAGAAGTCATGATGCAGCTCTGGCTTATAACCATAGCTCAAGTATTACCTTAATTTTGTCATTGACTTTGGTGAATGTTGAATCTGGCCTGTATTGAATTACTCAGAAATAATGTGTAACCTTGTGTAGATAATGATTGTAGGCTAATTCTTTAAATGCTACACAATAACCTAAGCTACATAATAACTTAAAAAAATATACTAGTAATAATTTTTTGCATCACTTTTTACTTGCGTGTTACATGAATAGACCAATTATGCATTTTGTGTTTGAGAATTGATACTTGAGTGGGATACTGCTATTTTGGTGGAAACTCAATTGTAATTTTAAAGCAGCTGGGGCAGAGATGGGAAGCATTTAACAGACATGATGAAGTTGATGGTATCTTCTACGTATCACTGATTCCTGATTTGCTGTTTCAGGGCTTGTAGCCCTAGTGATAAGATGGTGGAAATGTTCAGGCAAATAAAGAATTTTTCTCCAATTACAGTGAGCAAATTTTGGAAGATGCCACTTATTAATATGTAAGCTTTTACTTTCAAAAAATGTATGGATGAAAATACATTGTGCATCTTCATACATAATAATAATGATCAAGTACTTTTGACTTTGCCATAGACTCAACAATATACAGCAGATTTTTACATTGATGAATTATAAAAGTAATGGAGGCTTTTGAAATGGAATTTTATTGGATGTATCATAGAATAGAGTTGTCACAGAATAGCAGGTTTCATTTGCGGGCAATAATCCTTCTAGGCAATCAAAATCCCGGAGGGACTTTCACACAGATGAGTGAGTTATTTAACTGACAAGAAGCTTACTAAACACCACAAGAAAGAAAACGCATTTACAACAAATTGGTCAGCTGGTACATCAAACCAGTGGTTAATCTAAAACTGGCAGTGAAACACATGAATGACTGTAGCTGTGAGCAATGCAGTTGCACATAGGTAATACATTTCTTCTACACTTGCACTAACAAAAAATCTGTTCTATTTTCTTAGGGTATGTTTAAGGAGCTTTTCAATATACACAAGCAAATGATCCAGAAATTCAATGTGTGAAGTGAGATTGCTGATTACTTTCTTTGGTGCTTAATTAAAAGTATTATTTTCTATATATAAGAAGGTATCTTGAAAGTTTCCTGGATGAGCATGATAAAATTCTGTAATAGTTGTTTAACATATGGTTTTATCAACCATGTCATGTAGCTACTATTGCCATAAATAGTTAACTGCTGCATTTTTGAATGCAGAGCAAAGCTCATTTAAAATTTAGATTGCTGATATTGCAATAACTTTTTGATTTCATAGCAAAATTCCTGCAGTGGTGATTATCCAGATTAGCCACCATTTTAGACTGTTTAAAATAACAAAAGAAGGCCTGCAAATTAGTTTTGTGTGGGTACTGATCAGCTGAATAAACAGGTCATATTTAAACACAAGTTTTATATATATATATATATATATGTGCAAGTATATAAAAACTTTGGCTTACAGGAATTTTCTTTCTCATTTTATTGTTTAACCAATGACACAGTACAAAGTATTTTTCCAGAAAATTGACATTGTGAGGAGATAAAAGCCTTGTAGAATGGCACTTTTATTTGCTTTTTAAAGATAGATAATTCTGTATTACAGACTTTCTGTGTAGATAGAAAGCTGTTTGCTGCTTTATTTAGAAGCTGCAGTGACTAATTTCTAGTATTTCTCAAAATTGAGGGAGAAATGTCTACATAATTTGTGACTAACTTCAAGTGTGCTTCTGCTAAGGGTTAAAGGGAATTGGAATGTAATTTGCTCGAATTTGTTGCTGATTATATGGACACCATTTGGCACTGCAGCCTTATGCTAGCTTGTAAATTAAGGAGCGTCAGGCTTGCTCTGACTTGCATACAAGGACAGTAAGGGACACTGAGAATGCTATTGGCAAAGGTATCAGTGACTCAGTAGGTGGCACTTTTCCTTATGAGTCAGCAATGAACCAGTGCCTCCACAGAGCTGGAAGGCAGAGTGCTTCTGATTGTACCGTATTTTAGGCGGGAAGTAAAGCTCTGGTTTTGGCCTTCTGCATTCATTAAAGGCTCTGTGGCATGATTTACAATGGGAGGGGTGTTTGCCCAGAGGTCACGGTGAAGTCACAAGATCAGGTAACAGTGATTACAACTTATTTACCTCAGATGTCCCTGCAAATTTTGAATACATTATAATTTCTCAGTCATTGCCAGTTTTATATCCTGGCCAGTACAGAGTACCTGCTATAGCTGATGAAATGGTATGCCCAATATTTTCTTCTTCACCTCCTATCTTGTTTTTGTTTTTTTTTTTTAATGATATGGAGATTCGGAGGTTCACGTAATTATGTAAGATGAAATTGCAACAGGTATTCCTAAACTCTCAGTGAATACATTGACTTGCAGCAGAAATGGCAGCCTGTCATCCATCTGAACCTCTCAGATCCGAACAGTTGTGTGTGCTTTGGGAGGGATTAGAGCAAGCAAAATTCTCAATAACACTAAGTCTCAGTTTGTAGTCTTCATGGATGGCTTATTAAAGTCACTATCCAGATTAGGGAGTAGATGTAGGGTACAGAATGCCTCCTGTATACAATTTCTTCCTAATTGTTGATGGTGGTTTTCCAGTTCTCCAGAATGGGATAGAAAAATGTGTCCTCACCAGCTTCAAGTATACTGGAAATGCTAAAATCCCTCACACAGAAAAGAAATGTTTTCCAGATACTTGTACAGATGTAGCATTTGGTTTCTAAATGTTGATTTTGCAACGTATGTGCAAAAAAACCCCAACACTACTATCCTTTTAACAAGCTGAGAGAAATTATGGTTCAGAATCCAAATGATGTAGACAGAATTAGGTGAGTGGACTCAAATATGTGATGTGGAAATCCTCTGCTACTTGTCTACTTAGCCATGCTAGTTGCCAAACTCAGTGAATAAGTACGCAGCATAATTGAACTGAAATCTCAAATCTTTTCCTAGGTAGATCTCTTTGAAACCCACATTGGTTTCTTGCTCTCCTGTGCAATATGCTAATAGACTAGCTTCAAAAGACTGTCAGACTGCAGTTTAATAAATAACTAGTTTTGTTATTTGAACTGTGCACAAAAGGTGGTGTAGCACTGTATGAAGTTGGTTTTTAATTGAATCCTAGCTCTTAATCCACTCAGATTCTCTCAAACCTTTCACTGTCCATTTGACTATAATTTTCAAAACTTCCTCTGCTGATCTGGTACTGGGATCCATAGGCAGTAACCAAATTAACTGGAACCATGCTGGGATGCTAAGGGCTGTTATTCTAGCAAGTAGATGGAATCTGTGTGTGTCAGTACATGATTATGTAGAAATTAAACATTCACTAATTTTTCTTTTTACTTAAGTAAAATGTTTGGCCTGAGAACTGTAGTGAGTTTGTTGAAATGATAGTAGAAAGACTACATGGGATTTTGTCTCCTACCTGTCATTTGTTTCATGAAAAAATAGAGTGAAGATTTTTCAATGAAGGAAAAAAATCAGTTGTCCAGGTCCAATCTAATTTATGTTTCCTTTTTGCAAGAATGTATAAAAAACTTTGGGGTTGATATACATTGGAAATAAGAGTGCTAAGTCTTACCGATGTTTCACTATTCTTTTCGTCTCCTCCCCAGTAAAGAGCATTTTCTGAAACTCAGTGCAGTAAGATACAGGTATTGTCATGTTTTTAGGAGCTGATTATTTACTTCTCTTTGTTGCCAGGAATCATTGTACTGTGGTTCTGTACCTGCATGTAATAATAGTATTTTCCTTTTTCACTTCTTTCTGCTAAGGTCAAAGTAGCTGGTTGTATTAAAAACATGAGGTTTCTGAAGTCAAACGCATAAAAAAATGCAATGCATATATATCATAATGAGAAATTTCTTGTACTGCCAGGGGACAGCTATTTTTTTTTCTTTAAGTTATTTTACTGAGTTTTAGTATCAAAAAAGGATGTTTTTAATCTTTTAGAATATTGACTGTAAATTCTGCTTTTAATTAATTGACTGCCAGTTTAATTACGTTCAGCGCAGCTATGGGCTTGTATTCAGTCTTGTTATGTTTTTAAAGTGAATAAATTAAGTCTAGCAAGCAGAGAAAAACTAATGAGGAAGCATTCACAGAATGCAGAAATTTTACCTAATATGAAGTAAACAAGTATAGGCCCCATTCTTTATCCACTTCATATTTTTAAATAAGCCAGAAAGTTAAATTAAAAAGACCAAACATGCTAATATGGCAGTAAGTTTACCTAATTAAATATTCTGAAGATAACTTCTAGGGTAGGTTCAGTGACATTCAAGCTGGCACCAAGCAAAATAGGACTGAAGCCAAAAGCTCTGGAGAGTGTAGTACAAGTGCTAGGGCACATTTCTTGCAAGCCAGCTCAGGAATGGAAGGAATGGGACAGCGTTCACATGTTGCAGTCCTGTAAGGATGCTAAGTAGATAAGGGCAACATTATAAATTTGGTTATGGGTCTGAGCTAGCAAGATCTTAAGAGGCTTCACCATGCTGGGTCGGCTGGACCTCTACCAATTCAGTCTGGCATGTATGGGAACCTGTCTAATGATCTGTTGTGAAGTTACGTATTGTAAAATGGCTGTTAAATATTAGATTGTGAATAATTTTAATAACCGTAGGGGATTATGTTCTATAGAAAGTTCCCAAGGAATGTCTGCTACAGTCATTGCCATGGTAGGAATGGAGAAAGGTTACCATAACACTACAGGAAATGTTTTTCAATGTGTGTCCTTTCGATGTGCCTGTGAAAAAGTTTTTCTCCTAAAATATTCCGAAGTTGGTTTTGGTTTTTTTTTTTTATGGTGCATATTTATTTCTTTGGATTTCTCTTTTAAAATGGAGAAAGACATTATTTTCAGTTTCTGCTTACAAAGAGGGATCCAGCTTGGAAAATTTTAGTCCTCAAAGTTTTGCACGGAAAGTTTTAATGAAAAGTGTTTTTTCAAACCTAACTCTAATGTTGTCAGCTGCTATAATTTTGTAGACTCCATATATTTGCGCAGCACATTTTTTTTGGAAGATACATGTGTCTAGCATCCAAACAATTCTGGACCTTCTTTTAGTTGTTCTGACTCTTTTGCTGAGTGAGAAACAATTCTGGAACAAGCATTGCGTTTTAGTGCTGCTCTGGTTTTTAGAGCTTTTCTCTAGTGGCTCTATGTGATGTCCACTGTGCCCAGAAGACCAGGGAAAATAAAAAGTCTTTTTTTAGGCAGCATTTCCTGAGGTGAATGTTTATCTGTTATATACTGGTCGCAGGCCTGGATTTTATGAGACAGAATGACCTGCTCGGTTTACCTAATAGCCTGGAAGATAAGAAAAGTGATTAATTTATGTCTTCGTTTAACAAACCTCCAATAACTCTAAATTTAGTTAACTGAACATAATGAGATGAGAAAAAGTTAGAGGGTTAAAGAACTGACGGAAAGAAAAGCTCTTGAATGCTGGCCTCTTTGATGTAGGTGTGAAATAAGGAGAGATGGAAAGGAGGCAGCTCTTATGAACAGAACTCTTCCTGTCATCCTGTATGTGCCTGTTTAAGCACTGACTTCTCTTACTCAGGGAGATCATTCAAGCAAACAGTATATTGCATGACATTGCATTTTCATGGATGATTTAGTGACTGCTGCCCATTTCTAGTCATCTTGTTCAGAAATTATTGAAATCGCACAATAATATAGAAAGAAAGCTAAGCTAAAGAACATGGATGCTGTGACATAGTAACTTTTGTTTGTCAGCATCCTCAGAGTGTCATGAGGTAAACAGCTTAAAATTTGTTAATTCAAGTGCCTAAGGAATCTCTTAGGGGTCAGGATGTAATTGCTAGAGAAAAGTTCTTTCCTCTTCTGTGAATACATCCTCTGATAGATGTAAGAACTATTCGGCATCCTGAGGGTGAATTCCATTGGACCTTTACAAGGCACAGGGATCATCCACCTATTTGTCTGTCCCTTTAAGGAAAACAATTCTGGACAGAGGGACCTTTGACTCTGCAATGGAAACTTATTACTAAAGCAAGTTTATCCAAACAAAGATCTTGGCAAAATGACTCTTCCAGAAGAAGGTTACTCTGTAGAAATGTTCAGGTGTTCAGTGCTGTGATTTTTCTTGTATTTGGACACCAAATTGCAAAAAGGAGAAAAAATAAGATTGCACTCATATACCTGAACTGCATTAAAAAGTAGATTAAAGGAAAAGTTCAGAAGTCAAAGACAGAGAGAGATTCAGAGTAACCTGAAATTGCTATCCAAGATTTTTGGGACGACAGTCTTAATCTTTTTGGAAGATTACTGTTCACGTATTCACGTATTCCCTAACTAATACATTGGGTCTGTTAGACATAATCAACCAATTAATTTTTAACACAAAAGGACTTTGAGGAAAACCCATTGACACCAAGAGGAAATAAAAGGTTCTGTGGAAATTTTGTGTTTTAGAATCACTGCTAAAATAGAGGTGCTATTTTGTTAGTGAGAGAAGTCAGTGAAATTTAAAACATTGTGATTTCCTGAGGAGTGCCACTATAAATTTCCTTTGTAAAATACTTAAGTCACAATTCAAATATTGTGCTGTGCAGTAACAATCCAATCCCAACAAAGGGGCAACAATTTGCAAAGAAAACTGACATTTGTATGATCCACATAGAGAAAAAGGAAAGCAAGAAATGCTGTGAAATACAGATACATTGTTTGCACACACCCAAAAAAAGATTTTTATGTGATCATAAGATACACAGGCAAATATCTGCTTTAAATAATATTTAGTCAATTAACATCAGTACTGGCATACATATCTTTATCTCTAAAGCTGGATTCATCCTTTATATATTTTCATGTCTATTTTCTGCAGTTTAGCAATATGAGATAGAAGCCCGAGGCTATGCAGTCTGGTTCCTTGTTTGTACCCTCAGGTGTATGGTGACTATTCTATATAGAAAACAGGTAGATCTGGGGAGTACTGACCCTTCTAGTGTATGGACTCCTGGTGCATATGTTTGTACATTCATTGCATGGCATGGAAATATTAAGCCCTCTTGATTTGATAACTTGCTTCTAAGAATCTAATTTTTCTGAGAAAATGTCATTGCCTTTGTATATATGTTACTCCATGGCTATAGTGGCAAACATTGTTTAGACAGAATAGTATTTATACAATTTATTGTCTACTGCTCCCTCTGACTTTGTGAATCACAAGCAGACCTAACTGTCTTAATGAGTTATTGCTAGGTAATTAATCAGCATCTCCTGGGTCAGACAATTGCCTCGTGGAACTTACCATAATTCACCTCCATCAGCCAATACGTATAGACTTTAATTGCCTGATAATATTGTCAAGAATACATCAGCTAATATTGAAAGGGTCTGATTGCATCTCTTTGAGCAAAGCAACATATATTAGTGTTCTGCCCCTATTCTCATTCTCCACGTTTATCTTACCAATGTCATGAGCTGGATTGAGGACACATCATCAGGGTGCAATCAGGAGCAGGCCTGTCAAAGTGAATAGTAATTTCAGACTTGCAATGTGAAATGAATAACTCCCCACAAGGCAAGTTGCATAAACTACTGGGTACTGACAACCGGGGCAGTAGAAATTCTCCTTTCAAGTGGAATTATTTTTAAACACCAAGATGAAAATATAAATATAATGCCTCTCATGCTTAAAAGGTGCAAATAAATAAATCTCTACTCTCATTTCACTTGGTAAAATTCACTCAGCTTCATTTGGAGCGTCGGAAACATTTTTGAGTTTCAAAATATATCTCATTATTTAGCCAATATTTTGGGAAATTATTCAGATTAGTGTAACGTAGGTGTTGTTTCTATTCTAGACTCAAGACACTTCTATGTTATTTCTTATTTTGATTAGTGTGTATTTAGTGTTCCCTGACACTAAAAAAGCAATCCTATTTCTTCAACTAATAATATCATACTAATTGCATTTTTATTGGTCTTTATTTGGATGCATCCCTGTCACTATGGAAATAATGTTTTTGAAGATATAGTGAGGTGGAATGCTTCAAATAAAAGGCCATTGAAATGAATAGGACTTTGTCCTTGGACTTCAAAGAAAAAAGCAGCCTAATAATTAAACAATTGAGGGAAAGAAGTAAAAAGGAGAAGTCTTGATTTGAACACGCTTTGGAGTAGAGCATGAAGACAGATATGAATAAGCTCTGTGAGGTAAGAACAGGGAAGAGGGTATAGCAATATTGTTCAGACCAGGTAGCTAGTACTGCAGTATACGCAGGTCTCATAAGTGTTGGACAATAAGAAAATACACTAGAAAGGACAATATTTGAAGACTTATGTAGTTTCATCGCCTGGTGGTTCAAGCAAATTCTCTGTCAAGCTTGGTCTTGTGGGAGCTGTGTCAAGTGAAGGGAGCGCATGAACCATTAACACAGTGAGTTCCCTGATTTATTCTAAATACAGTAGAGACTTAGCCCCTTCATCATAATCTCTTGATTTGTACCTAAAGAGAATATCTATGGAAAGAGATTGTGGAGTGCAGCCATGCTGAATGAATCACGTCAAAGGTGTCTAAAAGCTGTGGTAGCTGGTGTCTGCATGGCCTCCATCCTCTCAGTATTTTCAGTTAGTGTTTCAGAAACATTTATTGACAGGCAAGGCATTCTTTGAAGTGTCTAACTAGATCATTAGGACTCCTGGTTTCCTGGCAAAAAAGTAGGAGCTGTTGTAAATGGCCATGATCCACAAATCCATGATATTTACCGGGTGATCACTATCCATGCTTTGAGGAGGAAGGGCAAATCACACTTCTATCCCTTTCAAGGTCCATAAGCTATCGTATATTCCCTTTAGATATTTATTACATCTACTGAGAAACAGTAAGCTTGTAGAGAAAATAGCTGTCAGGATTTGTTGTCTATTGATCCACAAAAAATGTTTTATGTACATATAAAATAAGAGTTTCACTTGAGTTTCATAGATTTGGCATTATAGTGTTCTATAGTATTTGTCCCTGTGGTGGGTATCATCATGCCATGAGATAGTTACAAATCATATAACACTTTTGAAGCACAACTAGTAAAAATTATGTGCCACACAAGCAATTTTGGATCTCTGTATTATTTTATTTTCACAGTAAGATTTCCTAGAAAGGTCCTTGATCTTTATCTGAAGAAAAAGGCTGAATATTGCTGATGGATGTTGCATGGGTAGAATAAACATGTAGTCAGGGGAATCTGTTTGCTTACAAAGCAGCGTTAGCTAATTGTGAGAACATTATATTAATCATTTAAAACAGCTTTAGCATATGAAGGTATAACTTAGACTAAACTAGTTTGAGGGTGATAAAACAGCTAAAGACTGTTGTTGATACTTGTAGAGGAGCCTGTTTTTCCCCAAAACAACAGGGAATATTTTACTTTGGGAAAAAAAAATGGCTTTTTTCATGGCAAGTTCTTAGTTATATCAGATGATAAACTTCCTTTAAAAACAATTTTGGAGGTGGTTATTCAAGCAAATATTACACATAGAATATTCAAATGAATGTACATTAATTTTTAGCAATCCTTTAGAAACAAGACCCTAATATTGAAGCAGTATCAAATTCCTTATGAGATTCTTGTATTTAGATATTCTTCTAAATTAGCCCCAGCTGTCCCACGTTCTGCCTGGGAGAGACCCCTCCCTGGGTCCTGGCTTCCACGAGTAACACCTGTGGTGCTTTTCCCAGGTGGTTTTGGCAGCTAAATCTTAAAGAGGTACTTTAGTAATTGAGGTTCTACCTTTAGAATTGCCAGAAGGTCTCTGTCTGTGACATACCTGGATGTTGTAAGATTATTTTTATTTTCTGTTTCAATATATGTTTGTCTTTTCTGTCCATGATTAGTCTTTGTAAAGCATAAAAAGTTTTTTAATGTTTGTTTGGTACTTAATTTAATGGGAAATGGATGTAATTATGCAAATGATTTCTATCAGATTTGGTAGAAACTTCTGTTTCACTTGTGTGATTTTTACTGTTGTGAGGGAAACTTTTACAGACTTCTGGTGGGCCGTGAGGTTTTTTTAAAAAAGTTCTTGTTCAGACCATGCTTGCTCTTCCTTTCTCCTCATTCTTCATTTTGCTTTAGCCTCTACAGGGCTAAAATTTGAAGAAATACTAAATCACTACTCAAGAAAACATCAAATAAGGCATGGGCAATACTGAATCAAGCTGTTTCTATGATAAAGAGGAAACATGTGCAACTCGAAGTAGAAGGGGGTTTGTGATAGCAGAAAGTTTCAGATATGCTTCAGTATACTACCCCTACACTTCATGGTAGGAGAGGTCTCATAAAATGAGTATAAGGTAGTGGTATGTGAGCTTTTTGGGTCTGTGGTTGAGTAAAACTTGATATGACTTTTGGTTTTTTATGAAATAAATAATTGGGGCCGTTCTGTCAACGAGACTAAGCTAGAGGTAGGGGCCGAGAAACTATTTTTTGGAAGAAGTGGTTCATAAAATGGGTCAAAAAAATCTGTGAGCTGATTGTAGAAGATTCATAGCAGAGATTTACTTTGTGTCTTGGTGTGTTGTAGTAATAAGTCCATGTGGAATATTTTTATTGCTTTTGAGTTTGGGTTACTATACAGGTATAAAGTTTGCCTTGCTGTCTCATTCTTGGGCAGGTTTACAACATACTGCCTATGCTACTCAGTAATTGTTAAGTTTTTCTATTACTACTAATAGTGTTGTTTTGGGTTTGGTTTTTTTTTTTTTGCTACTTGGAGTCTAAGCTATTAGCAAATAAACATGTGCTGGAGGCTTCTGTGTTATGAATATTTATTTCAGGTTGGAGAAAGCCTATAATATTGCTTGCAGTAATTGTACCAAAACAGATATAAATGATACAATTGTGTATTTGCTTCTTGAATAACTCTTTATTTTGTGGGTTACTATTTGGCAAGTGCTTGGCTGAAGAATGCTTTGTGTGTTTTGTGATAGTGGGGGAAGTAAAACAATTGACTGTTGGGGAAAAAGAAAAGTTCTGGGGCTTATCTTTTGCTGGTAATAATATTTGTTTGCTTTTTTGACTTAAAAATAGCTCATATTTATGACTTTAGTTTTTTTTTCTTATGGTTAAGAGCATTTTTGCCTTACATGAAGGGATTTTTTTACTCTAAAACCATAAAAAGGAAAGTTTTATTGAAACTGGATTTAATCTATACAGAACTAAAACATACCTATTATTGGAAAAAGCCTCTCTTCTAGGTGTCGAAGGACTTCAATCAGAAATGTCACAAGTCCTCTGAACCCCACACTCGCCCCCTGTTGAAAGAGTACAGGGAGTCATTTGGGATATTTCCATAAGTATATATTTTTGCCTAAAATCCCCTTCAAGAATTTCCCCATGTGGAAAATAAAGGTAATATTGAGATGTGGAAAGCAGACTCCACAACTTAGAAAGTTGTAAAGTAGGTATGTTTATTCAGCGCTGGGCAGCACGGGGGTCGCCCCACCACAATCGTGCGCGCCGATACAAAGCGAGGGTTTACTTTTATGCTACTTCCCTATACATATTCAGTATATGTTGCAAAATACTCATGCATATGCATTATCTGTTCCCGTTTCACATGTAAATTATTTCTCCGCCTACGTGAGTCTGCGCAGTACTTTCTTATGGTGGTCATCGGGGGTCGCAGTGATGAAGTAAGGAGGCTCCTCTTTGTCACCGCTAGTAACCTTTGCCTGTCGAGCATGCTCAGATCATTCTTGGAGCTTGGCCACACCGCTAGTCTGGTCTTGGCTAGTTTCTGTGGCCTTGGCTCCTGTTTCCTGAATGCCTTAGCGAGATAAGCAGCAACTTCCGAGATAAGCAAGCAACTTGTTATACATTCTACCAGCTGTTACAAAAACACATTATTATTGTACAGATACTTATTTTGAAAAATTTAACTAGTTCCTCTTTATCAGTATGTACAACCGATTGTTTATAAATAATAAGAAAATTAATTAGTTATATCACAGAAGGTATTTTAATGTTTATTGGACTAAAAACCACAAAGGTTTAGAGGTGTATGGGTTGGGGATCTTGGGTTTGGAAGAGTCCAGGTGTGCTCCCTAAGGACATGCAGATGGATGAGGTGGTGAGCAGCTCCTTCCTTTGTCTTCTATTTCTTTCTGGCCTTTCTTAACTTCTTAAAAATACTGTATGTGCTGGACAGATGAAATGCCATACGCTGCAAATGCTTAGAATTTGGTGTTTGTCAACTCACCTTCAGTTTTGTATGTTATCTCTTGGATAAGAGACTGAAGTAGATTGGCTTTTACCTGATGGTAAGCTGCAAGTGTGTTGGGTTCTATTGCAGGTGTTCGTTTCAGTCCCTCTTGAGAGTGCACTGGCTTGTATCTGAATAAAAAAAATACTGGAACCTGGTCTAGCTAAATAAAAAAAATACTGCAAACCCTTATGCAGGTATTTATGTAGACATGAACTGATTAGTATGTGTTAATGTAACACTAATAAAAATCAGTGTCCTACTGGGTCAGATCCAGGCTCCACCGAAAACAGTATTTTTCTCTTTGACAGCGGCCCCCACCAGATACTCAAAGAAAAGTGTAAAACCAAAAAAGTATGATAACTCTAACTCAAGTACTCTAACAGTGTTCAACATCTGTAGCTCTTGAACTTCCTGAGACAGTTTGTACAGACAGAGTAAAGCTCAATGGATTTTTCTGCTATGAAACAGTCCAATCTCTCCTTGAACTTTCATAGGCTTTTTGTGTAGTGTATTCAGACAACAGAAACAAAAGGAGAATGTATATCTTTCAGAGATGAAGGACTATCAGTTAGAAATGACATGATAAACTGAAATTTACTGTGGGACACTGAAATTTGATTACAGTAACCTTGATCCTCTACACAGATCAATAGCTACTCCTTGAGCATCAGTTCAAACATCAGGCACTCTGTGGCTCTTTAGAACAGAGGATAAATATTGTTTTGATGAAGAACAACATGCAACAACAACAAGGTAGTTCAAAGTTTTTCTATTTTAAAAGTGCCTTAGTCATCTAGATTTCTTCTAATTAAAACATTGGTCTTCAGTTGATCATGCTTATATTTTCCTTATGCTGTCTTTTGGTAAAAGTACATACCACTCGAAGGGTAAAATCTAAAACCAAGATGCAATAACTATTTATAGACTGATCATATTTCACTTCAAATATTTCCCTGTAAAGAATTGATCAAAAGTAGGCTGTCTTAGCTTTCAACGTTCTTAAAAGTTGCATTTTTCTTTTTTTTTTAATTGTCTGCAGTAAGATAAGGCTATATATAACTTTTAAAAAATATGGTTATCTAGAAATATATAATCTAAAAATATCACTGTAGTTAAGAGGACATTGTCAAGATATCAATCCCACATCAGGGTGGGGAAGGGCAGCAATTAAAGCAGTTTTAACTCTAAGAAAGCCCTCCAAGTGCAACTGAACTTTCACTCTTCTTGGTGTTGATTTTTCTGACCTGCCTTTTACTTAGCAGCAAAATACACCTTGACTTTTTCAAGTCCTTAGCCAAAACATCATCTGCTGCTTGTCAATTATTTACCTTCGAGTTGCATAAGCAAAAGATGTGGCTTTCAGTGTCTTGTGTTTTATTTTGCATTATTTCCATTGTCTGTGCTTTTAATTTTGAGTTCAACGTAGGAAAAAACGCAGCAGTCAGAAGAGAGAGAAAGTCCTGATTTAAGACACTTCTGTGTGCTCAGGGAGATAAGTGGTTGGTTTTTGATTCCCCCTGCCCTCCTTCCCCCATCTGGAGTATTTGTATTTTGCATCAAGTATTTATTTTTTAATCATTTAACAGAATGTTAAAAATGTTGAAATAGAGCATAGTATGATACTTGGATGTAAACTATTTAGCTGATATCACTTAATCCATCTGTTATTGCTATCTCCCACGTACAGTGCTTACCAGGTGTGATATGTTTATTTACTTGGCATAGCAGCAACAGTTTCATGTGGCAGTCCTTTAAATGAAGCAATTTTAAAATGGTTTAAACTGCCAATTATTTTCTTCATTGCATGGCAAGCGATAAATCTTGAGTATGTGTTCCTTTTTTATTACCTTTATTGCTTGGAAATACCTCATCCTTCAATCTACAGCTTTCTGTTCCAGTAGGAGGGTTACAAACTTTAATGTAGACTACAGTATCTGTTGTAAATACCATCAGGGATCTGAAAATAAGTTAGTTATTCTCACTGCCTAATCTCTGTCAGACTGTTTTCCAATAGGCTGTGGGTTTCCATACAAAGCTGATAGGCATTTTGAGTAGTTGCCAAAACTTATCACTTCATAATTTCTGCTAGAAACATTTGCTTAGCTGTGGATATTGCACCTGGGGAAATAAAACTAGCTTCATGTCTTGGAAAGTGTCTTCTGTTTCAGGGCTGGCTTTGTTTTATATAAAGGTGCCAAGGAAAGATTGTTCCAGAAATAGCTTCTCTTTTTGGCACAGATGCTCTGATTAAATAATAAGTAGCTCTAGGATGGGGATAGGAAAATGAAAGCTAACTACCTCAGACTTGGTGGTGATCCTGGGACTTGATTTGCCCTTGAATCAGCAAGGCATGAAGGATTGCTTTTTTTGGTTGGAAACAGCTCTTTTAACTAACCAGTGTCTTCCACATAAATATCAACTTGTATCTGGTGGATGTTTCAGACCCATCTCAATGGGCAGTCATCTGTGTACAACATGTCTTTAAGAGGATGGGGAGCAAGGCGGAGCTGCTTGAGTGCCGATTTGTTTTGTGTGGGTTTTTTGTGTGTGTGTGCGCTTTGGATGTGTTTTTTTCAGTCATGTGTAGCAAGTGTTTTGGAGGCTTGCGTGGATCAGCAGTTAGCATATTCCCTTTATGTTTTAAGGTAAAGTGTACTTTGGATACTCTCTGAAAGTGTAATCTAAACTTTTTGGTAGAAGTTGTTAGGAAACCTATGATGTCACTACCCCAGAATAATATAATTATTTAGTTCTGGGATTAATTAATGCTCTATAAGTTTAATGCATCTCTGTAACTTAAGAAGTTTTCTGTTTTCAGGCTGGAATTTATCACTGATGCAGCAACGTGCTTACTTAAAAACACTGGTGCACCAGCTTTTTCTTTCATTGCTTCCTATGTAACTTCTGAAAGATGTCAAAGATAAGCAAGTAATTGTACGTATTTTTCTGTTTCTCCTAATGAGTAGAAACGTGCCTATTGCTACAAGTGGGGAAGCTTCTCTCACCAGTACCAAATCAATCTTAAAATGCAGCATATAGATGTGGCCTGCTTTGTGGCTGTGATCACTGTGTCTCTGCAGGTGTGCAGTTTGGTACAGCATAGAAAAGAGAATTTACTTTACTAATAAATGCCTGTAAGATGGAGTTACTTGTTCAGCTGGCTGGATGGAAGTGCCAGTGTCTGAGCAGTAACTGAGAAAGTAGGGCTTGCATTTAAAATAAACAGGGAAGGGAGAGGGAACTGCAAACAGAATGCAAAGCTAGAAATTAATAAATTGCCCCTCCAATTGCATTTGTTTTGGGGGTGAGTGACTCATTTCTTGAACAATTTATTTTTAAAAGCTTGGTTTGACTTGGTTAACATCTCCTTTCAGAACTTAGATTTTCTATTTTGTCTTGTATTATCTCTGTTGATTTTAATTATCATGGTGTCAAAAAGTCAATATGCTTTTGTAGAACTAAGTAGAAGCTTCCTAAGGTATTTTTAAAAGCTTGGTTTGACTTGGTTAACATCTCCTTTCAGAACTTAGATTTTCTATTTTGTCTTGTATTATCTCTGTTGATTTTAATTATCATGGTGTCAAAAAGTCAATATGCTTTTGTAGAACTAAGTAGAAGCTTCCTAAGGTATTTATTTAAGGAGTGCCAGACTCCAGCTCCAGGGGGTAGGGAGGGAAGAAAGTAAGTAAATACTGTCATAGTTTGTCCACTTAAAAAGCTCTTCTAATATCTCTTTCACTGCATTGATTTCTGTATTTAATCCGTTCCAAACACATTTTAAGCCTTCCCTCCAGTCTTAAGACACCTGGAGATGGCCAATTTAAAATGGCCTAGTGGTGTTTACACAGTCTCTTTCCAGGAAGCCCTAATGGTACATCAGAATCCACTTTGTTTTTCTAGAAAATCGGTACTTTCTGGTATTGTGGAAAACTTCAAGTCATTACTGTGCCAACCTATTACAGTTAATATTTTGGCAAAATGAATCCATTCCACCAAACAATTTCCATGGCTTTCTCATGCAAATTCTGCAGCAGATGGTCAGATGCAGCCTCTTGGAAGAGTGAAGACTGTACATTTAATATGACCATCCTTCTTTGGGACAGTCATGTCTGGGTTATGTCTTTGTGGCTATTGGCTCACAGCAAAACCTGTTTCAGCTTTTACCCTGACTTGTTTCAGCCTGAACTCGGGTATGGCATATTTCTGATTTTTCTATCCTTAATATGTTTGTCTACCAATACTGCTGCTACACAAATTCATAAGACACCTTTGTTAAATGCTTAGCATGGTTGTGGAAAATGAAGATTACAGACATGGATGTATATAATTGCAATTTACCTTGCAATATATGTTAGAGTCTTGTTTGTGAGTATCTTTCCCCACTACTCACCTAACTGTAATACATACAAATACCTAACTTAACAGTTATTTACAAGCAGTAAGTGTGTTGTACATAAACTCAGGAGAAGGTAAATCTCCTGGCTCTGTTTACCTTTATATTATTTCATAAAATATTCATGCTCATAATCTTTGCAGCTCAGAGACACTGTAAAATGAGCCAAGAAAAAGAGGGAATAGTTCCTCTGAACTCTTCTGAGGCACGCAGGAGTCATTTTGATTCATGTCTAGGGATTTCACAAGGATTTGACATGCTTGATCTTTAGCTTGTAATTAATTGTTCGAGCTGCTATCAGTGTTAGAAATCGGTTTCTACTAACTGGCCAAAAATAGCAGTGTTCGTCTTTCAAACCATTGCCTTTTATGTGTGAAATCAATTGCACCAAGAGCATGTTCTTCTCACAAGTAACAAAAGGATTCATCTTCTATAATGTCATCTGATTTGTTTGAGAATGTTAGCACTCCTCATTTCATGATGCTTTCTGTGCAGGGTAGGATTGTGTTAAATTTAGTCTCATGAAATACTTGGTTTGAGGAAAGAAATTGCGCTTGGATACTCCTTGTAAAATTACTAGATATATGTGATTTCTCTTTATTTTAAAATTTATTTTAATGTAATATGTTCTATAAAGCCAGTCAGATGAAGAGAGCACTCTTTTGCTACTGAAAGTGCGATTTTAAAGATTGTAATCTTGTTTCTTGCTGTCAATACACGCCTTATAGTTAATAAAATCTTGGAACGGGTATAGTTTCAAACTATTTTTCTCCGGTTTCCTTCTTTGCTGAAATAAAAAGCATAGGTTCAGTTTAGTTGAGTCTTTGTCCCTGCAAATAATACTTTCTCTTCAACGAAGAGAAGATGTATAGAAAAGCTAGAAACATAGTGAAGCTTCCCTCAACTGCTGTGCTGCTAATCATTGCAGCATACCCGTAGTTCAGATATTGCCCCCCAGTGATATTCTGCATTGAAGGAGTGTGGGCATACCATGGTAGAAAGGTGTACTGCAGCTTCACCTTTTTCTGTTTAGAAAGAGCATTGGTAGCTGAAGTGTCTTATTAGGATATATGCATGCGCCACTGCCCGCGCCTTTGCGGCCTGACAGTACACGTTACCTGTTGGTCCCACTTCAACCACTGAGAATGACCCTTCGGAAATCTGTGAGGCTGCCCAATTCTTACTTAGACCAAGGGATTGGAGGAATTAAGAAAAAGACTAAAATATAGCAATATGTCTATCGCAAAGATATACCTTATCAAACCTAGTGTATTCCAGTCCCGTCTCTTCTACTCTGAATACAAGAACAAGAAAAATACTGATATTATAGTACATATCCTCAGAGAAGAAAAAGGTAATTTGACAGCTTACTTTCAGTTAAATGTTTTCAATAATGTTGACATTTTCATCACCTGATTGTTGAGAATGTGGCTTCACACATTGAAAACGGAGACTTTTTGCAGTAAATGTAAATATTATCTTGTCTTAGGTTAGAACAGAAATACACTTGAATGCTTCCAGCTGTAACATAAATTGTTTAATTTGTAAGCTTTAAAAAGGTGAAAACTTATTAGGCATTATTAAAGGTAGAAAAAAGTGTTATTCTTTGAAGTATTAAACTGTTTTTTCACTCTTAGCAATCTGTATTTTCAGAGATACCAGGCTGTATTTTTTTTTTTTTCCTTTAGCAGTAGGAAGTACTACTGCCTGTCTCAAGAGAAGCCAAAAAAGGAAAGATGAGACCTGTTCAGATGAGACAATTGACACTTCTGTCAGTTTTTAATGGCCGGTGATAGAGATGAGGAGCTCCACAAAACTTAAAAACAAACAAGTGGTTTCCCCCTGTCCCTGTCCCCCAAGTCTAAGAAATCCTCTAAATGCCATCAAGCTACTCTTTTCTGTTGAGTGGAAGCTTAGAAAAGGTTTAGTTGTACTGATTATATTTAATTAAGTGATCTCTGTTTTCTAAGACTGAAATTTATCCAGCCGTCCTGTTCTGTATAATTACCTGTCACAACAAAGAGAATATATTAAGATGGAAACCTGAATTTGATGTAAAATTCTGTCTTATCTGATCTCTAAGGTTTATCAACAGTGTATTTCATGGAAGTTGATTGTATCTAAGAGTTTTCAGGAGGCTCCAGGTATCATGCGAGAATACTTCTTTAAAGAATGAGTACTTAATACTTTCATATTTATATTGAAGCAACAAAAATAGTACTGTTGATTCTTCCTATAGCAAACAATCTGTGAAATGTGCCATGTAACTACTGCTTGAGCCTCTCTGGTAGTTTCATGCAGGAATCTCCTTTTAATACTGTTTGGTATGACTACACCATTTTACTGGCAAGCTGTCAGGTATCTATGTATGACATGCTATTTTGAAGCCTATGTGGGTATGCTTTGATCTGCCTTTTTTCCTTCTAAATGTGGATATCTGTGATTATAAGAGATACAAAAAATGTATTCAAGGAATGATGACATCTGGGAAACTTTATCCTGCTTCTGGAGAAAAATGTCAACCTTCTTATAGCATGTTTCTCTTAAGTAGCAGTAAAATCCAGAATGGGTTGAACATCATTTGACCCTGTTAAAATACATTGATACAAATGTAACATAGCTATGGGGTTTTGTTGTGTATATGAATATATATCTGTAAATTTATATTTATTTTTTCATAGTGTAAATGTAAATATACATGTATGCATGTATATATCTGCATAGAAAAATGCATAGCAGCCAAATGACTTTCCAGCTGGTACAATAGAATTAATAGCCTTATTAAGGTCTTAGTTCCTCATAAAAAAAACATTGAAAAGTAGAAGAATTTGTACTGAAGTTTTAACTTGGGGCTTCAGAGATGTGTGTGGATAGTTAAATATGAACCAAATTCTCAAACAGAGTAATCTCAACAGAGATCAATTGAAATGTGTTAATATATATCACCAGATTGTCTGCCCCAAGTTATTTTTGTTATCAGGTTTGTCATTGTGCAGTTTTAGAATGGTTAATATTTTGTGCAATTTTTGAGTCTTAAAGAAAATAATTGTTTTATTTAAAGAGATGTTTTCCCTTCTTTTAAGACTAGGAAAAAATAATCTGTTATGATATCTATGGACTCTTGCTTGCCCTTCAACAATCTATTATTTTCATTCTTCTAATTTTTTCTGAATAATGTGCATATGAACTTTGCCATTTAATGTAAGTGATGCATATTTTTCTGAAGTTCTGCTGGATTCTACTTTCAACTTGTTCATTCAGCTTGTGTTGACTAGACTGGCGCTGCACACACGAGTGCATGAACTGAACCTTTATTGTTTGCCAGTGCTGCTTCAGTTACTCCTCTTCTACTGTTTATGTCCTCTGAATCTTGTTCACCTACTGTCTTTGCAAAACAGATGTTCTTTTGCAAAGTCACTTAAAATCACCCTGCATAACAAACCTAAGTATATACATACCTAAGTATATAAATGCACATGCTAAAGAATATGTTTTTTCTTACAGCCATCAAAATAAGTTTCACACTTGTTAGAGACAGCATAGCTACAGGTCTCAAATCCTCCTTTTGCCCTGTGTCCCTGAGTTCAGTTTTTAAAAGTCAGAATGAGTTACTGACCGGTTGGCATTTGATAAATATGACCCTTTATCCTTGCAGGCCGCTACAGGCTTTACTTTGATAAATACCTAGCAAAACATCCCCATTACTCATTCTTTAAGAAATAAAATGTGACGCTGGGCACTGGCTATTATCTCCCACCCACACTTGTTTTTCTTCCTTTCCGAGGAACCTTGGTCATTTTATTAATTAAACTGGTAAATGCTTTATAACATTCTTAAGGGTCTCTCATTGGTGGCTGGGTTTTTTTAATTTAAAATTATGGAAATGTTCTAAATTCGATGAATTACATAGTTTGGCACTATTCCAGAAGAATGCTTAATTGTTGAAATACTTCCTGAATTCCTTCTTTCCCTGCTTTTTTGAATAGTCTGTACTAGGCCTTGAACAGAAACCAGCGGTGGAAGTGCAGGAATGAAGGAGAGCAGAGCTGACACAAAGGGATGTTCTTTGGGAAATCCTGTTGAGGTTAAGCAAATGCAGCAGCTTATGAGCCATGCCACTTGGTTCATTTGCTCGTATGTGTGGATCACAGGGTGCATGCGATTGGATCTGGGAATATCTTGAATACAGGCAGGAGGGCCAGGACTTGGGAGCCGAGACTCTTTAGAGAAGTGTCTATAAGAGCAGCCAGTGGCAAGCTGCTGGTTTCCGATAACTTCTAAAGGTAACTGGATCAGTGTTAGTTCTGCCTTGCATTGGAGCAGAAAACTAGTGATCAGTTGGCCAAAACCATGTTGCTGCTTTGAAGGAATACTTCCAGGTTCCCCAACTTTAGTTTCCTTTAGAAAATGGTGGGACTGTCATTACCAAAAAAATGTGAGGTGCAGTGTGCTATTGCAAGATCTTTACTTCTTGCTTTTAAGTATTGCTGAGTTCATTTTTCTATTTCTTTAATGCTAGGAGTAGGGGAGCTTCATGTAACTGTCTCGAAGCTGTGCTTGTAGTTGGTGGGGGTTTATTATTTTTACTTAATCAGGGCAGTGTATGTTACAGAATTTGTAGCAAAGAGATCGGGTCTGTGGATTTCTTACTAGAGATCAACATGCTGCTGTACTGTTGGGAGAAAGTAAAGATGCCTGAATATAGGTTCCCAGATGGTGTTAGCAAAGTAAGGTGGCAGACAGACCTTTTGTGAACCAGAGGAGAATTGCCCTTGGAAGAAAGCCACTCAGTTGCAGTTCTTTTCTTTGCTCCACTGACAGAATGGCTCCACCTTGTCCTCTTAATGCAACTGTGTGTGCCAAATCAGGGTAAAGGGATCTGTACCCAGGAGAGAGAGAAGGAAATGCTGATGTCTCCTTGGGTTCTTATTTTCTTTTGTGAGATAAAACTTTTGTTGGCTTTGTGGGGCTGAAGCTGACACTCTTGGTTATGTATCCTTCTTAAATAAATTTAATACACACTTTGAATTTATCATCAGAAAGAGGAACGGAAATCTTGACTAGAAAATGCAAAGGCAAAACAATGTGTGCCATGCATATAACTGTCTGTTTTCTTAAAAATAATGCTTCAGAGCCTGTCCCTCCTAAAGATGTTGGCAGAGATAGCAGAACTCCTTCACCTTTAAAGGAGGTGGGCTTCAACTGTGGAGGGATAAATACAGTGTTTTCCTGTGGCCTACAAAAAAGGTGGAGTGTCTAATGTACTGCATTGCACAAACTAGCACTTACAAAATTTGCAAAGAGCAGTTTAAGTTGTTCAAATTTCCTTCCATTAAGTGTTTGTGATTTGGCCTCTCTTCTCTGAAGAGCACTTATGTAATTTTTTTCCTGTGTGGGGAAAGGTGTTGAAGAAGGAAGCAGATACGAAAAGGGCAAACTGAGCAGCCAATATTGGCAGTGGTAAATAATTTCCTCAAAGTTTGCTTGCAGCTTTTAAATTAAGGGTGCCAACTCTTCCTTGTGCTGCAGTTAAGAAAACAGCCACAAAACATAAGAAACCTAGTGACTGTACGGAGGGATGGTAGCCATTTTAATTGGTCCCTTTTTCCAGCGGTCTAGAATTAACATACTTCCCTGAATGGTCCAAGCAGGAACACTTGTATAGAAATCCCAAAGGCAATCTGTAGTTGCTTAAACTATTTGCAGTATTTTTCTTTACTGCGGTTCCAAGTTTGGTGAAACCTATTTTCTGTTTTCCTTTGGGAAGGATGTAGTAGATTCCAGCATAAACTAAATTTCTCTGTGGAAATACCGGTGGGAAAATTAAGGACTGAAAACTGTCAGATTCAATTGTGATTGAAATTCAGTCACAGTTTAAACAATTAGTAACCTACTGGATTATTCATATTTAAATAGAATCTCAAACTGTAATGATGGAAACATATCTGATAACATTTTAAGGAAGACTTGTGCGGATATAAAATATTTGATGCCTCTGTGCAGTGACATACTCTGTTTTGGCAGGGAGGTCAGCCTCTCCTAACACCAGTATTGCCATAGTACGGTTTCTGCAGTCAGTGATCTTATTTCAACTCCTGTGTAATTTTACCCACTGTACAGAATATAAAGCAATTTAATCTGAAGAAAAGTACGGGTGAATTTGAAATGTTAGTCTTCTGTTTCTGGAAGATAAGCATTATGCTGTGTCAGGATTGGGACAGCAAAAGAACTGTTAGACAATCTCATTCCTTATTTTCAGGACCTAAGTGTGGATTTTTTTGGTGTTGCTAACTAAGGGTTATCTCACTGTTGATGTAAACAGATATTTTTTGAAATAATGTGTAGTATCTTGGGTGAGTTTATCTTGATGCTGAGCTGAAGCCTTACTGCAGTAGCTTTCAGGGCACAGTGCTGACCAAGACCATCTATATGATCTTTGCAGCCTATGATTGAGAATCTAGGTTACTCACGTTCAAGGGATTGCTGGAGAAAGCATTCCTGAATTTCTTTAAATCCCCCTGATGATGCATAATTGCACTGGAGACTGTGTGCATCTAAAAAGAAAAGCTGAAGATGGTCAGTGGTATGCAGGTGGTGGGTGGCTGCTGGGGATATGCAACAGTTCTGGATTACAGTAAATCGTTGGTGAAAAGGCTAGGTTCTCTGACACATGAACCCCAATTTGTTTTTTATTTCTAATTTTCTGGCTTGGGCCAGCTGTTTAACTGTCCTGTAACCTTCCCTGGGGGCTGTAGGAGCAGGTTGTAGCAGCAGGAGAGGCTCTTGCTAAGAGCAAAGGGGGAAGATGGACCAGGTGGAAGACACAGTTCTGAGTTGTTGCTCGTAAGCATTGAAAATTATATAAACCTCATGCTATTAGAAAGATGGAATCCTATGAATTTTGTTTTATTTAGGGTAAAGACAGGATAAATGAAGATAAGTCCGCAGACAGTTTGCTTTAAGCAGGTATGGGGGGGCAGGAATAATGTTCAGATTATGTTTTGGAAGAAGGGTAAAGATGACTGATAACAGGACAAAACAGCTGTGTTATGTATGGTAAAGTGTAGGGAAGATAAAACTGAAATATAACAAGCGCTTTACAATTTTCAGCTCTACAAAATGACGTGGGCTGGTCGTAAGTCCATCAGTCTTACAGCTGTTATTACATTAATGATTGCTCTACGAATTAAGTCAATGAGACAAAAACTAAGCTGGGGCAGGTAGTGAACATGCCATAAACGTGCTTCACTGCTTTACAAGCGCATGCTTTAGAGAGTTTTGAATGGATTTTTGGCAAGGGGAGCTATGTGGTCCAAGCATCTCTGATCACTTTCTCAAAAACGATACAAAGGTTAAATGCCTCTACTCTGCCCTTCATTGCTCTGTATTTTTCTTCAAGCTGCTTATGCATACATAGCAATTGCATAGTGTGTATGCGTAGTATACAAGTGATACGAATGTCTTAGGTTCCTGCCAGTAAAAGAAGTTATTGGACATCTTGTTGGAAAATGTGTGTGTAAATATATGCAATCCCACAGCTTCTGCATCAACCTTGTAATAATGTATTCACCTATCTATATTTACAAGAGAGGTCAAGCAATTTGATGTGGGTATAAATTATGCATGAATGGACTTTTATATAGAGTACAGCTATTGCAAGGAAACTGTGGGAAGTAACATGATATGCTTGAGAAGTCTCTTGAGCTGAGTGATACTTTTTCATGTGCTTCTAGCAAAGGGTTTTAACTCATATTTTAACTAAGAATTTAATTTGGGTGTCTGAAGAGTTTGTTTATCCCAGTCCCTCACCACCTTCAGGACAGTACTAACTAGAATGGCAGTCCGCAGTATGTTTCCACTCCAAAGCAGCTGAAGTTTAATGCTGTCACGCTAGACTTGAGCTTACGGCTCCACAAACTCACTTGAACTGCAGTTACTCCAGTGCAAGTATGGCCTCTTCAGACTTGGCTGCTTTCAGCAGTAGTCTGAACTGGGCCTACCAAAAGCAATTAGTAATTTGCTGGAGGCTTGGTTGTTTTTTTTTTTAGTCTTTTTGTGTGTGTGGTTTTTTGTTTTGGTGGTGGTTTTCCCAGGGGCTAGTAAATATTGGCCATCCTTGCTAAATTCTACATGTGTAATAATAAAAGCGCTTGCAAATCCATATTAACTGAAGGTTGAAAGGGTGTTTAAAGTCAATGTCTTAACTTTTTTCTTTTCTTAGCTGTATTTTTCATTGATTGTTCATTTACTAAAGAAATTTATAGTCTTGTACTAGGAACACAAGTTCAGAGTCTCACTTACACATACATACAAACTTGCATAAGAAGCAAATACTTTTTAAAAGTTTAATGCTGTCACGCTAGACTTGAGCTTACGGCTCCACAAACTCACTTGAACTGCAGTTACTCCAGTGCAAGTATGGCCTCTTCAGACTTGGCTGCTTTCAGCAGTAGTCTGAACTGGGCCTACCAAAAGCAATTAGTAATTTGCTGGAGGCTTGGTTGTTTTTTTTTTTTAGTCTTTTTGTGTGTGTGGTTTTTTGTTTTGGTGGTGGTTTTCCCAGGGGCTAGTAAATATTGGCCATCCTTGCTAAATTCTACATGTGTAATAATAAAAGCGCTTGCAAATCCATATTAACTGAAGGTTGAAAGGGTGTTTAAAGTCAATGTCTTAACTTTTTTCTTTTCTTAGCTGTATTTTTCATTGATTGTTCATTTACTAAAGAAATTTATAGTCTTGTACTAGGAACACAAGTTCAGAGTCTCACTTACACATACATACAAACTTGCATAAGAAGCAAATACTTTTTAAAAGGGTTTGATTTGCATTGATCCTGTGTGCACAGAAATGAGTGTGAATCTGAACTATGACTTGTGTTGGCATAGTCTGTAGGTGTGGAAGAATTAGAGATTTGTTTGCTATTTTACAGTTCAAGAGAGCCACAGTCCTACATTTTTAGTGAAAGAAAATAACCAAACAGTGAAACTTTATGGTTGAGATTTGTGACAGTGTTTTGTGATTTAGTTTCTTCTTGTTTTAAACTTACTGAATTCTACTGCTCTTAACAGAGGTTGCAAACACACATGCAGGGATGTGTCACTATGGGGAACACTCTCCATATAAAAATAAGCTGAAATTAACTTTAAATATAAATATGGAACCTGGAACTTTAAAGCAAGGAGAAGTGCTGCACAAAGCATTAAATGTTGGAATTATTTGGAACAGATGAAGATGTCTTGGAATTAGGAGCAATGGGAAATGTCTCTGTGGTCCGCAAGAGGTAGTGAATTGGAGAGCCTTCTGAATGGACAGAGGAAGGTTGTTTAGGGGACTATTGGATATCTCAAGTGATGGGAAAAGGGAAAATACTGAAATTTGTGTGTTTTATTTTAGTAGTAATGAGAACATGATCAATACTAAGGAAATTTTAAAGTGTGAACAGCTATTCCTCTTCCCTTTATTGTAATTAGGCCTAATTTCAAAGGAAGTTACAGCTGCAAGTGAAAACCAAAAATGGAGTAGCATGAGAAATGAATAGTTAGAGCATCTGGTCTTTAACCGTTCTAATCGCAATTCATTGTATCCTACCTCTTTAGATGGGAATGTTTCAAAATTGCTATTAAGTACACAGGAGTAACAAAACCTCCTGAAAACAGCTGACCTCCATGTACTTTTACAAATATCAACATAAAAAGAAGCCTCCTGTCAAAGGGGTGCAAAATTTAGTACAAAGAAACTAATTTTTCCCCGTGTTGAATAACATCTCCAGTAACAAAACCTAATTGCTTAAAATAAATAATCAGTCTATTTTTAAACGAAAATAATTAGTTCATAGATATAAGCCAGAAATGCAGATAATTATGTGATGTATCTTTGAAGTAGAGTGATATTTTCTTCTGATCATTAAAAGCAGACATGCGACCTATTTATACAAATGGTACTAGTGTTAACCTAAATTTGTAATCAGTCAGACTTCTTTCTTTGGCAGTGTATCCAGTTTAAGGATAAATGAGTACAGGCAGATGTCATAGCTCCTAGAGTCAGAACTGAAACAGCAGAGCATTAGTGAGTGTTCAGCTGCTTTTGATTGAGGCACAAAGGTCAAGAACAAAAGACCCCTGTGACTGATTGCAGAAATATTATTTCATATTATTTTCATTTATATTCACAAAATAAATTCTAATTTTGCATGAAATATAGACTATGCTTAATTGTTTACAGTAACTTAGAATTGGCTTTGTAGTCAGCCATTGCTTAGTCTTAAAATAAAATATAGCCCAGAATCTTTACAAAGCTTAATTTTCTGTAGATTGAGCTCTGTAACCTGTGTGCTTGTGGGTCAGTTTCTGCAAGATGGCCCCTTAAATGGGAGATAAGTGTGTCCTGATTATAGAAAGGATAATTTTACACTTAATAAATATTCACATAAAAGATGTTTGCAGTGGATCTTTAATATTTCAGTGATGTGTATAAAATCAGATTAAAGGGGTGTGGGATTTCTTTTTAGGGATGGTAGTTATTAAGGGCACACTGGTCAGTGCGTTTTATCTGGAGAAAGAGCGCTCTCGTTTACTGATTGGGCTAGTACGTGATAAACAGTTTTAGAACAAGTTTTCTTGCAGCATTTATTTTGAAATGACAGTATGTCTAGATGACGGGAGAGAAGGCTGTTTTACTAAAGTGAGCTCATCAGCGGTATGTAGTTTTTAAGAGTAGTGTTTATGAACTTGAAAGCTAATAAATATTTAGGAAGAATGGTGCTCAGTTGCTGAAGTAATGTGTAAACAATTATTATGATGCGCCTTAACAATTGCTGTTAACACTGGGAGAGAGATTCACTGTTTAGAAGAGTCAGTGGTAGCATCCAAGTGGTACTCAGTGGACTTCATCAGAGCTATATGGACACTTTTGGCACCCTTCCTGCCTCTTTTCAGTCTTTTCAACTGCACACTGTCACCCTAGCAGCAAAGCTGAATTCTACCATAAGGTGGCCTTTCTGTGCTGTTCTCCGTTTCTATGTGCTCTGGATGAAGTCCTGTGTGTATTTCTGTTGCACCAGTCCATAATGTAAGAAGCGTTATGTTCTACAGGGATATTAAATCTTCTGAGCAGCCTATACTCACTTTTCATTATTGATTTGTATTTTTAAGTCTTCAGAATGCTGCTTTCTCTCTTCATTGAGAACATTCCATCTCCGTCCAAGGTCCTGCAAGAAATCAGAGAATGTTAAATGTCAGGTAACTAAAAAACCAAACAAAATCCCAACACATAAAAATCCTCCTGGGCAGGTCTATCCCCTGCAACTCTTCAGCAGAAGACGTTGGTGTAGTTTCTGATTTGTTTTGAATGAGAGTAGAAATGAGGTGGGTGGATGTTCACCATATTCCAAAATAATGGCTTCCTGTCCTTCTGATAAAATGAGTTTTGTGGTGCAAAAGGTACTTGAATACCTATGACTGGAAATAGGAATAATGGTATATGTTTGTCAAATGACTTCCTTTGATTTCCCCTGGCCTCTTAAACAAAAACAAACCCACAAAAAAACTCCTACAAAAAAACCCCACAGTGCAACTTACAGAAGAGTCAAATTAGTGTGTACACATGGTGAAAAGACTCTGCCTTGGATTAAGTTTAACAGAAATACTGAAGTATCTGGCATTGCTGTCTCTGTATCTGAGGATGGTTTAAATGTAGTAGTTGTTTTGAGGTAGAAAAATGTACCTTTTTAAAGAGTCTAGACAGTGTCTTTGAGTAGACTGATGCATCACATAATCCATGAACTCCTTGTGGTGATTGACAACAAGAGTGACAATTAATTCTAAGTGTGTCTGTGGTTTTGTGAAATTGATACCTTCTTCCTAAAGACTGGAATGAGATCATCAGCTTATTTTCTTAGGTTTTCTAATAGTAACAACTAAAGGTCATCACTGGGCTGGATTATGTTTGAATCATTCATGATCTAACACTCTGCATCCAATTACTAATGTCCTGAAAAATCTTTTCCATGCTGTTCTGAATTACTCTATTTTTGGAAATGCTGCCATTGAATGCTTATGCTGCTTGCAAAAAATGCTGTTGTAAAAAGATTAATTTTTATTCTGTGTAGCCTGATTCTTATAGTCCCATTTAGAGTCCTGGAAGACATGGCTTTTGCCAAATTAATAATCGCTTCCAATTTTCTAAGTGCCTAAGACTGACTGCATCCACTGAGACTTCTGCTATATGAACTCTTGGAGACAGAATTTACAAGCTGGTTGATATGCAATAATAAATGCTTCTAGGGTTCCATAGTAACTAAAGTGGGGGGGTAAACCCCCCACCCCAAACGAAAAACAACGAATGATACCTATGATGTGTTGGTTAGTTGGTTTTGGGTTTTTTTTAATGGCTCGAAAGTTAATTCTCACTTAGTTGTTCTGTGGCTAGAGATATCTAAAGGATGGACAGTGATAATTCAGAATGCAGAGAGATGTTAAATCAAAGTAAAATTCAGAAATTAAGGAATGTTTTAGACTGACCATAAGGAAATATTCCTGGTTATAGATTTATATTTTTTTTTTTTAGAGGATATTCAAAATAACGTAAGCTCTTTGAGATAGTGGCAATTCAATTTTGAAACAGCAGTGAGAGACATGGGGAGTATCATGATGTTGATGGAAACCCCATCAGTTTCCGATCACTTCTAAATGGGAATAAGTGATCAGTCAGCACTAGCAGGAACCAAACTAGAGGGTGTAATAAGTTCCTTTTCTATGTTTTTGGAGACGCTTTTTCTGTTTTCCAAGGATGTCTGCTTGTGCCTGATGTGCAGCCTGTTATAATCTTACCCCATTATAGTTGGTTTCAACTTGCTACTGGCAAGACTACTGGTTAAAAATCAAGGTAAAGTCAAGTGCTTTTACCTTTTAGCTGGCCCATATCACACTGCTAAAGTTCTTGAAAGACATGGCTTTGCTTTTATGAACTCTTTAATGTTCTTGTTCATCTCGTTCTTGTATGCCTGTTTCTAACTGTGGGTTTTGTTTGCTGTTTGAATTTTGTATCTAAAGGAGAAGCTGATGTTTATCAGTTTTATTTTTTACAGATTTCTAATTCTTTGGGATGTCTTGCATACTTGCACTACTGCTAATGTTTCAAAATTTCATGTTTCTTATAAGTGTTGATGGAATTCTATTCCTTTTTTATCTGACTAAATGATAAGTCTTGCAGCTGACAAAAGATGTTCATTCTGCCACATTTCTAGCTCTGAAATGGGACAACAGTATTTCAAAAGCACGTAAGATTTTAGTGGTTGCATCTAAATTGAGTTTTACCATGGAGAAAGATAGTGGGTTGGCAACTACTGTTGATTAAGGCTATAGTTTAAATAGCATAGTTTTCAGAAAGATTTCTTTTTTTCTCACTCTACCAAGTCAGCCTTGAGAGACTATGCTGCCATGTTCAATTATAGACTAACCTAACAATTTGGGATAGTTTTTCATACTGCTTTTTGGCATAGTTTTTCATACTGCTTGACTACCATAAAAGCCACAATGATGCCTCTGTCAGAAAGGTGATTTTTGAGCGCCGAAGGGAAAAAGCTTTAAATTTTCTTCTCATTTTTCTGAGATACTTTACTGTCTATCTTGTAAAAACAAAAAAAAAAAAAAAAAAAAAAAAAAAAAAAAAATTTTCCTATGATAAAAGCAAATATTGAGGGAATACTGCTGCACTACTTACATTGACGGCATGTACCTTGATCCAGTGGGAAGTTTTTTCCCCTATTTTATTTGGTTTTTAGGCCAGGTTGTTATTGAGAAGAAATTATATGTTCTGCAATGACAAAGCTGTGTAAGACCAGATGCTAGATATGACTGTGCTGTGTATTTTTCTGCTATTCCAACGTGTTTTAAATCATAGTGGCAGCAAACGTTTTATGTATATGCCTCCATAAAAGACCTGCTATTGCACAGGGGGGTCTTGAATTCAGGTTGGCTTTTCAAACACAACTGTTTAAGGTGAACAGCCTTTTGCGTAAGATTACTATTCTGTCACATTTTATTCTGAGACCTTTTTTTCATTGTAAACTCAATTTTTTTATCAAATCATTTCATTACTCTGTGTGTGTCAGAAAGCAGAATGAAAATATTATATCCTTTTGCATTGATGCTGTTGGCAGTTGAACTCTGAAAAGATGAAAGCCTAATGTAGTAATACAGTTTAGAAAGATTTCACCATCGTTTGCCCTGCATTTTGCCAATGAGTTGTTTACATCACTGATCTTGCAATATTTTTTTGGAGAAAACTTTCTCAGATGTAAATGGCATAATTAATCATATAAACTAGGATTTGCTTTTCTGTCCCATAGTTTACTCAAGACCACCACTCTATCATTACAAACAGAAGTAAAGAAAAAGTTCAAATGCTTTCTCCCCAAGTTGTGAACCTTCTGTGCCTCTGAATTTGATTAATATGTGCCTTTAAATTGTTAAGGAATGTAATTAAATAAAATTCATCTGCTATCACCATTGGAATAATTGGATAAATGTAATGAAACAGTTGTCCTTTAGTATTGGAAACCTTGCTCTAAAGAAAATGCTGCTCTATCCAACTTTGGAAAAACGACATGCTGGCATATCCTATCACCCTGATCTTTTCCCTGTTGTAGCTGATGTTATCTATTTTCAAGAGCAAATTCTAGTTACCAATAAGAATGTTTCAGTGAAACCAGAATTAACATTGTAGTTTAATTGCAGTCTACAAATATATATACGCCAGCTTCTTATATGCTTCATTTTGGAGAATCTTGTATTTTGCTGGAGAAAAGATGTTTTCAGGAAATTCAGTATTTAATGAACTATTTGAATTAAACACTGATAGTAACATTCTGTAAAGAGCTTTAAAATGTTTTTATTAATACATGTGTAACTTCAGGCAGAAAATTTACCAATTGAAACTTCCAAGGTCTAAACCACACAGTATTTGAAAAAATGAAATCTGCACAAATGAAATCTGCATATACCAGGTAGGAAATATTCACTAGTCTTGGTGGGATTTAGATATTATGTTGATTTATAGAGAAGTGGGCCGCTCTTAAGCATATAACTATTGTCTGCTTTTTGGTGTTCAAGTCTGAGCAGGGTTTTGCACTAGTCAATCTCCAGAGCTTCCTTCCCACGTAAACTGTCTGGTGATTCGGTGGCTGCCAAGTACAGAAATTGTCTACTCATCCTTCTAGATGGATCTCTTGTTCATAGTTTAATAAGCAAATGAATGAATTTCTCAGAGATCCCAGTCCAGCAATATGAATTTTTCAGGCAAAGCTTTAATATTTTATAAGACTTTGTGTAGGAATAAAGCTGTTCTTTGTGTTGGTCATCTTGCCAGTAAACTAGTCCTCAGTCCTGCTTTAAGAAATAAGTTTGTAGACCCGGTATTTCAGAGGTCTTTTAAACCTAAATGGCTATTAGAGGGGGGCAACCAGATGTTCAGAAGGGGAATGAGTTCACCTAATACTGTTGATCCCTTTAATTTTTAACTGTTGTAAATTCATTGGACATCTTATTCCAGCAACTGTTGCTTTTGGGTCATTGGTAGGCATCTATAGTAATCACTGTTTCTGTACTGAAATACTGGCACACTGCTTTCTCAGGAGCAGCTTTGTTTTAGTCCAAAACCTAATCGGCAACATCAAAGAACTCAAGCTGCAGCTTGCCAGAAGATGTCAGCCTTGTTTATGTAATGTATGCAAGAAATACAATGGCAGTAACCTTCCCACAGGTTTGCTGTCTCTCTCCTAATCCCACTAAATTTCCTCTGGTGCTCTGTAAAAGAAAACACTTTCATGAAGCTTTGTCTTTAAACTGACAGGCACTGGAAAATTACTACAGGCACCGGCCTAGATGTCACTCACAGTGCTACCTCTTTGTGTTACTTCAAACAGAAAATGCAAGCAAAGTGACAAGCTACCTAGATAAGTGGCCTCATATGGTCCTAACAGTGAGCTAATAATCTGATACAAAAATCTGTTTTATGTGTAGCAATCTGTTGTGTGTCACTAGTAACCTTTTAATAGTGGTAATTTAAGGGAAATCAAGCCATTCCTCCTGAGCACCTGCAGTTGGGTAATAATATCTCATAAAGCAAAGACAGAAACATGCAGCAAATGGCTTATTTTTCAGGCGAGAGATTGATGCTGCCAGTAAAATTCCATTTGAAGGGAGGGTAAAATATTCTTTAGAATCCTTGTCAGATTGGGTAAGAAAGCGGCTGGCATTCATATATAAAGAAGGTGATTTTTAAAAGTGACGGATATTTAATCTAGTTGAGGTTAGTCATTACAATAGTATTATTTCATGATACTGTGTCTGAAAAAATGTTCATTTTTTGGGTCATTCAATGAATGTAGAATTGCTTAATATAAATTTGACATAGGGGATAAAACAACCTCTCTTCCCTCTGAGAAACACATCTGCCTGTGCACGCTTATTCTCCCTCTCTGCCTGTAATAGTAAATTGAAGGTCATTTTACAGCAGCATGGTTCATCTCTTTGATCTTCATATTTTCTTGTAATGACTGATTCAGAGGGGTGGCTGTCAATTCATGGCATGCTGAACAAAATGGATATGTACGATGTGATTTGGCAAAAACGTGGCTACAAAAGCATATATTGACCTTTGAGTTGAGCAGGTTCTGTACTTTATGACCTATGCAATCATTAACTTTAAAAATGCATTATGGTGTGAAGAGGCACTTTAGAATATTAACCACCAGGACAGAGGCTATTATATGTTGCCCTATAGTCCTCTTGATATCCACGAGTGAGTCAGGAGAGTATTAGTGGTTGCATGCCTGCGTTTGGAGGAGAATGAGAAGATGGCATGTGGAGGAAAATACAGCATCTTAAAACCTCTTTTTTTTTTTTTTCCTTTTTTTTTTTTCTTTTCTTCTCCCCCCCCCTTCTTTCTCCCCCTAAAAGCTATCTGATCAAAATAACCCAAAACTCAGTTTGTTTTGTTTGGTTGCTTATATAATGAACTCTAGACTGATAAACATTTTGATGACTTTGAGAGGAAAAGGGGGAAAGAGAGTCGAGACCTCTTGCTACTGGTTTGTTTTCTCATTGATAATGTTTTGTGTATGTATGCATATACTGAGGGCATGAAGTGCTAATTAAAATGAATTAAAACACAGCCTAACCTCCCTAAAGGGAAATGGGAGACTCTAATATCAGGTTTGTTAGTATATTCATTTAAAAGCAGAGAATTGTAATAAGGAGAGAATGAAGGTGATTCTGTTGAAGCTCTGCAGTTCAAATTAGAAGCTCCTGCATTTAATTTTAAGTACTCCGGAACTATGGTTTAGGAGTAACAAGGGCAGGGGAGAAAAGGAAAAGAAATAAATACTTAAGTTTCCTTTTTTCTCTTGTTTCTCAGACCATTCCTTGTTGGATACAAGACAGTAGGTCAAACTTGCCAGCTGGGAAATCTAGGCTAATCCTGCATTACAAAAGTTTTGCTGTTGTGCCTGTACAGTCAGAACTTTCTTAGAGCATATCCACTGTGTGATTGGGATAACTACGTTTGTGGCTGGGCATTCTGTGGGCAAAGTTACTGAAGAAAAAACCACAACCAGATACTAACAAAGTGGATGTGCCTCTTGGGCATTCTGTGGGGATTATTGCAGTGTAATTACAGCATTTTCATATAAAGGATGTCATTTGAGGATGCCAATCTCGTCTAAAGTTTAAGAACTTTAATTTCAATATAAGCTTTAAAACAAGAGCAGAGAAACTTTGGAGAGATGGGGAACTCATCACCCATGATTTTCAGAATGATGTCTGCTAGTAACTGTTCCTTCCCAATGAGAGAATACCCAATATGGATTGCTGTTATTTGCCGCTTCCACATGATAGGCTTATATTGTCTCCAATTTTCTGAAAATTACTTTTTTTGCTCTTCATCATGTGTCAATGATTACATTGTACCTCTGGTTTCCAGTATTGCTTTTTTACTACTTATTGTTAAAGGATCCAAAGACTACAACATGTGTCCATGTGACCCAAGGCCAGTACCTTGCTGTGGTAATTGTTTTAAAGGGTAGGTAAAGCAGTGGTTGTGTAGGTTTTGTTAAAATTCTGCTACCGGTTGAAATGTGAAGTTATGCTGCCTCTAGATTTTACCGCTCCTGTACCTGAATACTTTTATGCAATATCTGTCAGAGATTACACTACCTTTCTGGAGGCTGTATCACTACTTTTGCAAAACAAGTGCTTTCTCTCTGAAATACACCAATTGCACCTAGGCTCATGCCTCACAGTTGCCCATAAAATGAACCACAGGGACACTGCATGCCTTGCAGTTAATGTTGTATTGTCGTTTTCTGAAGCGAGCTACATAACGGATGAACTGCCTTTTTATTCGGAATCAATGTAGTACATTCCGGTCCGCTGTATTGGCTGAATTCACTGGTGTTGTAAACATGAACGCAGTTTGTATTAGGAAGAAGTATAGACTTGCCATAATGGATTAGACCATTGAGGTTTTCTGTAAGATCACCATGTCTCCAACCATAGCCAATATCTCACAGGATAATGATATCAGACGGGTCCTTTAAACCCTTCTGTGATCCAAATGCATCCTCTACTATCATTTAAAAAGCAAACGGGGCTAGAAAAAAGGGAAAAGCCAGTTGTTCAGACTTACCAAGACAGACAAAAATCCCTTATTGAGAAAAAGATGGTGGTGAGAAATCCTTGTGTCTGAGGTTAAAAAAAAAAAAAAATTTCTAATTTAATAGTATCAGAGATTTACTTGAGAAAAACTCACTTAGAGCCTACATAAAGCTATAATAAAACTACTAGCCCTTTCTGGCAACTTTGGAAAAAACCTCAATTTTTTGACTTTTTGCTATCTCACTAATGTAGGGTGGGATTTACTAAATTTATTATTTTAGTGAATTATCCTGGGTATTGATCTGCACTGGCAGCTCGGTACTTTCCACAGTAAACTTGTCCAATCTGTCTTAATTACATTCTCTGAAATGTTCTTTTTTTTTTTTTTTTTTTTACAGGAAAAGGATCATGAAAATCCTATAGAATAATTCTGATTGCAAAAGATAGTGCTTGGATTTGTATAGAGAATTTTCAGTGTAGTTATTAAAAATGGAATTTTTTAAAAAAAATAGTTTATATAAAGTAATTAATGTGGTTGGAAAGATCTGCTCTGTAATGGCTTGACATCTTGTCAATGTGTTCTTAATTTTGGATTTTATAGGAACGTGTACACAGAAATACCTTTGTAAAAACGTATAGTTAAATGAGAGGTTACTAGTTTCTATGAGGGATAACGGTTACACCTAAGCATAGATACTATTTGGATTATGATGGGAACATAAGCATCACTTTGGAGCAAAATAAATGCAGATTAATGGATTCTACATTTTCTTTCTTATGTAGTAATTGGATATATTGTGCTTTCATGGGATGAATGCAATTATTCAGTGTAAGGTGGGGTTTATCCAAGTAAAATTATGTGGACAGAGTAACCATATCACAGTTCTAGGTAGTTTGCTGCATGGATATAGTTTATATAAGCAGAGTCAGAAAAATACTATTATTTCAATTGCTCTCTTACATTAGAACTGAAACATCTTCCAGTGGGTATAAAAAAAAAATATATTTTGATCCCACAAGTGATGTATAGCGTTAGCGGCTATGTGAATTGAGAAGAATCAGTAGTATTGTGAAACTAACGTAACGGTAGGAAGCACTTTGAAGTAGGAATGAAAGTTTTGGCAAATAAACGTGCAGAAAAGTACCATTTCCAGTGGAGAGAATATTTGAAAATTGACATTGAATACGTGCACTTGGGTTTTGAGTGGCTAGTGGTAATTTTCCTTTCTGTTCAGATACTCTGTGTCCTACCTTAGCCAACGTGCTTCTTAAGTTGGCTGAAAAGCAAGCCATTGCTTCAGAAATTGCCTTGTATTTGAAACATGAGGAGGGAAAAGGCCATTTGAAATGATGCTACTTTAAAGAATGGTTCAACTATCCCTGTTTCCAGCAACCTTCCAGCACATTTCACTGAAGGAGTGAAACTGAAAAGATGTTGGGTTGCTGCCACTGAAATAAATGAAGATGCCAGTTTCCATTCAGTCAATAGTAGCAATCTTGCTTCTTTTCTTTTTCATTTGACTTTGTCCTTCATAGTGCCCTTGTTGTCATTGCGAATGAAAGGCCCAGGGACAAATCCTCTTTTTTTTCTTGGAGACTTAAGTTTGACTTGCAAATAAGTTAAAAGTCTAAAGGTGAGTTAAAAAGTTCAAGCTTTGTGCTGACTGTAGGTTGTTCTTAAGCAACAAATGTTAAATATAATCACCATGTAAGGTATGAAAGAAATCTTTGAATAACAATAAAAAAGGATCAGACAGTTGGTATAAAATCATAATAGCTCTGCTGAACTTGGAGAATAAGCTGCTTAACATAAGCTGGGAAACAGGCCCAAGAAATGCAAAATAAATTGACTGTATTTTCTCTAGACATAAGAAATTAAAATTTGTTGAAGTCATTATAGAAAGACTGAATAAATAATCACTAATGAATACCTTTTTTTTTTTCTTTTCCCCGTTTGACTTGTTTGAGGATTCCACTGCATTTTTTTCCCTTGAATTAATTTATTACCTTGAAATTGTTAAGTAAGCGTCTGTGAATATCTTGCAACCTAGAGCTTATTGTGAGCAGTCGGCTGGGACTATTCCTTATGCAATATTAGGGCTGTTTTGATTAAAAATGTCATATGGCCTGACTATCCTTGATCATGTAACTCTCACCTGAAACCTGATTCTAAAAATCGCCGTTCGCAGAGCCAGTAGAATTCCAATCGTAAAAAGATGCTTTAATCAAGTTGACTGAGATGCAGCATATCAAACATGGCCTGTTATGATGCTAAACAAATGCAGCCCTTTAAATAATCAATATGTAGGGTTAACTAGTTAAGACAGCTTTTCTAGTGGAGATGATGAGAACGTGCCTGCTTCCCACCTTGCTGTGGAAAATACATGTCTTTAACCAAGAAAATAGTTTTAAGACTTTAACTTATAAATGCTGCTGCAGTGCAGACATGAGGCAGCAACTCATCACTTTGTACTCGCTTGCTCCTCTGTGAGGTAGGGTGCGTATGTTGTGATCCATCATTGTAGGTTTTCTTGGCCTGTAATGTAAAAGAAAAAACTATATCCTCCCCCCCCAGTTATTAGAATGTACAATGTCTTGTATAATCTCAGAGAGGAGAATGGCATAAACTGACTAAAATTTAGATTTTGGGAGTAGTCTCTTGTTTGTTTGGGTAGTCCATGCTTGGACAGTTTCTTTCTTTGTTTTTTGTTGACATTTGACCCCCCCAAAAGTTCTAATTTTTGTATGAAAGCAGAGAAAACAACCTTCAAACTGGCCAATAAGCCTTAATCCTCTCCTGTTTTCCTCTTGTTCATCAGTGTAACCACTAACCACAGTCATTTCAGCTACTAAGCAGATTTATGAGAACATCTTCAGAAAGAAAATCCTTGTGAGGTGAAAATCTTCCCGGGATAAATAATGTCACAGCTAATGGAGCAGACAGCTGAGAAAAGTCAGTAAATCTTCAACAAAATACCACAGGCTTACAGCTGACTACAGGGCTTTGAGCCGCACAGGTGTGGTTTAGTTTTGTTTTTTTTTTTTTTTTCAGGAGAAAGTGAGGGCTGTGGCAGTTGTTCTAACAAATTCTGGTTTGCTTTTCTTATCACTTTTTCTGATTTCTTTAAATCTGAGATGATGCAAGACAAAAGGGGAGGCAAAATAGTTCCTTTCAGTTGTGTTGAAAGGTATGTACTATTTCTCTGTGTTTAAAATCTTTCCTGTGTGGATTGTAGTAAGCAATTCTATATTGGTTCAAATTTGTTGGTTATTCTTTGTGCTGTAGAATAAATAATTCCATGTAAGAGTTAGTGAAGGGAAAGAATCATTCAATTATGCTAACCCACTGCCTCTCCTTTTAATCCATTTTTGTCTTTTGTTGCAGTGATCCTCAGTATTGTTTCCGATAATCTTCTTCCTGATGGAAGAGTATTATTTTCAGTATCACAGTACAATTTTCAGTGTCCATATCCTGAACATACGTGTTTTCTATGACCAGCCACACTCTGCTCAAGATATACTGGTGGTGTGTAATTTTTCATGTATATAGGGATAGGAAAAAAATACCATTTGTTAAGCCCTAATGGCAGCAGGTTACTCAGCTGAACTTAATAGTTGTAATAGAATGACTAAACAGAAAATGTGAGTAAAGATACTTTGGTTTGGGATGGTTATGCCAGTAAATGAATAAAACATGGCATTTCCACATGTGTCACATGCTGACAACTTGTCAACTTCTTTAATGTGGATCTAATGAAATCAGTAAGACACTGTTGGCTACAGCAGTAGGTTTAATGGCCAGAACCTGTCAAAATTATTACGACTTACTACTACTTCTGTCCATTTACTTTTACAGTAAATGTAAATAGAAAGTGGCTGATATCACTCTGAATGCTATAAATAGAAATGTGACAGCGACCTGGCAGGTTTAAGCATTTACTGTTGTAAAATAGTGGAAATAGATTTAACTCCTATTACAAATTTAATTAGCAAGCAAATATAGGGCAAAGCGGAAGTTAGAAAGTTTTAATAAGATTTTTTTTCTAGTTCCTGATTTTCTTTTAAAGGAAGTCTAATCAAGTTGCAGGTAGGTCTGGTTTCTTCTGGCCAAAGAACAGTCAAAGTGAATTCTTTGCTTATTTAGAATTATACAGGTTGAGAAATCCATTGTCACTAGAAAATGTGAATTCCTGCCTATTGTTGACTTGCCCACATGCTTTTGCAATGTTCTGGTTATGTAGCGTTTAGTAGACTCTCTTCTGCTTTATCTACAAGCTCAGAGCTCTCTGAGACAACTTCTAGTTCTGCTTGCTGACCCACTAATTCCAATTTACTTGAACTACTGTGGGCTGGCAAAAGCCACAAATGACCAGCATAGTTGGGGTCAAACTAGTGTCTGCTCACTTCCACTCCCTAATCTGCCCCTAGAACTAATTATAGTAATTTTTCCCTTTTGAATCCTTTCAGTATTCTAAAATCCATTCTCTAAGTCAGCTGACCACTTCATTAATGATTATATTGGCACTAAGGCTGTCTTGTTGCAGTAATGATTTAAAATGTCTTTAGAGCGTGGAATCACTTTTTTTTTTCCTTCACCTTCTCAAGGGTTCAACATGTGTTCTCAACATATTGGCCAGAGCACTTTAAATTTACTGCTGTCAGTGAGGCAGGAGAGACAATGACATGCTTACTAAGGAAAATGGTGTTCAGATTTTGTACTTTTCAGTAGGTGCTTTCTGTAACTCCTTTCTTGCAAGTGGCCAAGGGTCAGAGAGGGTTCCTGATCTTCTGCAGTTTTGAAATTTGTGCATGTCCAGCATGATTTAGGATTTTAGAATTAAATGGTTTGAGTTTACTAAGTTGTAGCTGAGCTTGTTGAATTTCATTTGCTAAGCCCACCATGGCCAAACAGACCTGTATTTTGGTTGGGTATTTGGTGTTCTGAAAAATAACCTGCCTTGTGAAATGGAAAATTGAGGTCAAGCCTTTTATGTGCCTCATTCAAGAGAGGTTTTTCACTCAAAATCACTTGAATTGAGCCATGTCTTGATACTCTGGGCAGTTTGTCTAGAGCAAAAGATTATGGTTAACAATCTTTCAAACTTATATCAAATATATTTTTCTGTCAAATTGTCCCTATGGATACCCTAATCTGAAAGTATGTGTAGCAGTGCTATTTACTGTAACATTTCTACTACTTGTTCAAAAGTTCTGTCTGAGCATCTCTACCTCAGTCACAAAGTTTGCCTTCTCTGTCTGAAGAGATCGGATAACACTTTTATCATTGCATTTGGTTAGGTAATACGTCTCTGCCCCATTCCCCTTGAGCACCCAAATACAAAGTTGCAAAAAGATTGTTCTAGTGGACATTGTCCACGTCACCTCTTTGGAGGTCAGAGAGAGTTTTTAGGGATCTGCAATGGTATTTCTTCTCTATTCTAGTATGATATTGAGAGTAGTTTTACACATTTTCCTTCATTACAAAAGATTTCTTTGGTTAGATAAAGGGATACTTACATTGTGTAAAAACTGCCTTCAGTTCCATGTATGACTAGAGTAAGGAAAGAAAACAAAACAGTCAGTCCTGTTAACTTCATATTTCACAACAGTCAGCACTGACAGATCTCCTCTTCTAGATACTCAGTAGGGTGATGGGTTTTGGTACCAATGTACTGTAGGTCTCCTGTCCTTAGGATGTTTATGGTGTGACTGAGCCAGTCTCTTTGGCTGTGCAGTCTACGTTCTTGATAAAGATTCTCTATCCCCTGTTCAGGAAAATGAGTCCTTGTGATCCAAATGCTAATAGCAATATAAATTCAATTGCTTACCTTTTTGAGGTGCGATTTTCTTGGGAGGTCTAAGTAAATGGTCCATGTAGTTTTTATGTCTTTGGAGACTGGAATGTTTAGTAATATTTCTACCATGTTTGAAGTAATAGTCACTCAAGCCAGGTGCATAAGGTATTAGTGACAGTTTATGCTGTAAGTTGATGCAGGTTACAGCAAACCATGCACTCTGTATTGGTAGCATTCATCCCATTGGCCTGTTTTTAAAAATTATTTGTATTTCTGCATAAACAAATAGCTTCCATGAAAATTGGTTCGGGTGTTATAGAAAAGTTGTTTTGCTTCCTCTTAGATTTACTGGGATGTGCCAGAAGCCCTTACAAAGGGCTAAGGTACAAACTGGTCACACTCGTATGTAAGTTGCCAATGTGTACTTCAGGTATGGAATTTGAGGAATTGGTTCTGTCTTTGGAGAGTTCATCTGGTTTTGCACCAATAGGCAGAAATGTTCTGATGGGTGTGTTGCTTGTATTAAAACAAAGTGTATAGCCTTGTAATGGAAAGATCCCTGTTAAAAAGTGTGAAGACTGGCTTTCCATATTTCTGGAGAATAAGATAAAGCGATTTTACAATGATTTATGCACCTTGAGGAAAAGCAGTTTATAAGGTAGCGTTAATATCACGTTTCCTAGCAACCAGTGGTAATGAGTTTCAAAACCAATTTGTGTATCATTTTCTGCTCAGAATTTTTGCAAATGAGCCTTCTGTAGCAGAACGAGTTAAACCATTTCTGCTAGTGTCTTGGACTTAGAGATTTATGTAGTTTTATCGTTGGTGTGTTGAGTTACTGTTTTCTTACTGCCTCTAGCAACTTCTATTGTGATCCTAGGGAAGGATTTTATTCTAAATGCTAGCACACTTATCCCTAGGTTTTCAAATGGACAAAGAGGCTTTTTCTTCACCTCTGAAGAATTACAGTAAAATGAATTTAATCAAACCTTTCAATTTCTGTTTGTATACACACCATTTACTAAAAAAAAATCCAAAGCGCTTTTTCTAATCCGCAGGCTGTTATTCTTGAGCCAGACAGTGGATCGATATATGCCTTAGTTGTTTACAAATTAGCATATTAATGACACTCAATTGTATATTTATTCTTACTGGTGCAGTGACTATCACTACAGAAATGCCCACAAGAAATATCAAGCATTGAGCAAGCAAGATCTAATGTCACTGGTCAGAAAGGGGAAATGCTTCAGGAACTACTTAAGGCTTTGTCTCTCCTGTCCCTTACGGCACTGGAGCTGCCTTTGTGTCCTGTCATGAGTTCCTTCACTGTTTCAGGTGTTTATTTAAATAACTGCTTTTAGACTGCATGATGAGTGATGGATTTAAACCCTTCTACGAGCTAAAGCTAAGTGTTAGTTCCTCAGATAATGCAAAGAGCAAAGTTAGAGCTCAATGCAAGTGAATAGTAGGGACAGTCTCAAATCGCTCTTGTCCACCAACAGAATTAGCCAGAGGCAAAACATTCTTGATTACTAATAAATAAATAGTTCTTAAAGCTTAAAGGGGAAAACATTTTCAGAGAGGGTAAAGCCATTCCCTGAGATATGATAATCACTAAGATGAACGTGCATTTAAAACTGTTTTCTGAGACAGCAAGGGCACTTTCAGAAGAAACTGACCCTTTCTGACAAGATACTGAATGTAGGAGGAACAGGGAAATTAAACTTAAAAATTACAAGTTAATCACCTTACCAAAGATAATATTCTACACACAAATAGAGGCATTTGCAATTCCTCATGAAATCCATGAGGGACTTTGCTACTGATGCTTCCTCTCCTTAAAGGATGCAGATATCAAGCAGTACAGGCATGTAAAATACTTATTGGATGAAGTAAGTCACATCCTACACAGACAAGTTACTGTGCATCAATTGCCTCGTGGGAAGGGTCAATGACATGCCATTACCCTTTGTTACCCGCAGTTTCTGTGCTGTGGAGCTGCTGATGTGCAGATACGCTTGCCTAGTTTTCTCTGAAATGCTTTGTATTTTACAAACATGGACCTAGAGTTTATTTGGTTTGCTAAAATAGCTTGCTCCTTAAAACTGTGGCACAGCTGATTTTAAACTTTACTGCTATCCTACATTTACAACAGATAAATTTAATGTCTTGATAAGGAAGCTATACAGAGTACACTGAGCATCCAGAAATGACATCCAACTACCAAATTGCCATTGTTATGTCAAATGGCATATGTATTCAGATGCGTAAATATAGACAATACAGCAGTAAATTTTCTATCTTGCTTTCTTATGGTATATAAAATATTACAATTGCCATATGTGACTGTCAGACTTTCTAGCCGTATGCATGATTATTGGAAATGAACAGCAGCTTTAATGATTAAGCTACTTGGATACTTGCTGGCTGCAAAAATTTGTACCAAAAACCAGACTGAGTCCACTCCTCTTCGTGGGGGGTTGGGAGAGAGAGTAGAGTGGGAATTCTAAAACTAAAACTTGATTATACTATTGTTTTTTTCTCTAAGCTGAGGAAGTAATTCAACAGGAGTTCAGAACTCAGGCACAGTAAGTTGGAGAAGCTTTGACAATAGTGCCATCAAACACTGAACGGTTGTCAGGCAGTTAGAAAAGTTTGAGGCAGCTTGGCAGGGTGTTTGAAAGTTTAATAGGAATTAATATCAAACTCTTGTAAAACTCGTGTTAAAAAGAATGAGTGGTTCAACTGCATGATTAAGTGGTCCTACTCGTTTCAAAAGAACCAAAATTTTACCTGTAATCAAAATGAACATAATCCACAGTGAGGTATTTGAAAAGGATGGGTGTGTTTTCGTCATGCTTACAATCATCATGAGAAACCTTGTTTATTGTTACCTGATATCAGGGAGTTGAAACTGAACCTATGAAGCTTCCTGTACACATAGTGCCCCTTGGAAACTCAGATATTTAATACTTAATAATGAACCCTCATAGCATATGCTTAGCTTATCTTGAAGCTCTGTTGGACTAATTGGAACAAACGTTGATCACACCTGAACTGAGACTTGAATAGAGAAAATTACTGGCTGGCCTTTTGTTCTTAAAAATAAGTAATAAGATTTGAAAATAATTTTGAAACTTTGAATTTAATAAAGCTTAATTAAGAGTAACTTACAAACCTTTAAAAGAGGTTACGGTAATTAAAATTCAGTTCTATTTTTTTAAAGGAAAATAATTCTGACTAGTAAAGAACTTCAGTCAGGAGCTTGAGAGAAATTCTTTGCTGATGATGTTACTTTCACATGTAGAAGACCTGTGGTGAGTTAGTCCAAAATAGTATGTAAAGCTTGTACATTGAGTGTTTCCTCAGCAAATGTCTCCTACATGCATCAAAACAATTTAAAAATGCAACAGTGCTTGCTTATGTATGGGACAGTTTAGTCCATAGATTGTCATATTGCAGTAATATTATCTAGTTTTAGAATTTGAAACACAAATCAGCTTTCGCATTTAAGAGTAAGGAATGCTTGCTCCTTTAGGCAGAGAGGAATGTTTCAGCCGGAGTGTGAAATAGCTAATTCAAAATTTTGTGCAAGTAAATTAGTGTTTCATCCTCAAAAGAGGGCAGTTGGCTTTGTCACTAGTTATCATTAATACTTCAGCTCTGTGTCATCCTGAAGTTGCATCTGTGACACCATTTAGAAAGTGTTTACTAGTGGACATGGAAGAGAGAGGCGGGACAGACTGGCATGAATTAGAGGACGTGGCTGTCATTTAACAGAAGGTGAACAGTTTTAACTGTAGCGTGCAAGCCTGCTTAACATTACCTGCAGTTCTTAGGTCCAGAAAAATATGTGGTTATAATTAAGCCCTTACAAGCAACTGCCAATTCCACTGCAGAAGTTGTTCTGTGTAGCCTAGTCTGTGCTTTACTGTCCTACCACTTGTAACAAGATGATGTGCTTTGTTCTTTGAAATAACAAATATTTGTGAAATGGATTTAGAAAAGATCCCTTATCACTAAATCCATATTTTCTCTTAAAGTCTTAGACCTTTGCAGCTGCTGTTTTATTACAAGGGGATGTGCCTTTCTAGTAGATGGCATCTCATTAATGGAAGTACAGTATTTATGTGGTTGTACGTGCAATGGAAGAATAGCCTGGTGTGGATGCTCGTTTCTGTTTTGCAAGTGTCCTGTTAGGTTAGCTATTTCATTATCCTTCAACTCTATGACTGAATCTTCTCAATGACTGCGTGGTTTCCTCCCCTCAACCCTCTTTCCCCTTCGTTGAAGGTGTTGCTATGCTTCCAACCACTGTACTTTAATCTTGTTGTTAACAGTCTGTAGCTAGCCCAGTCACCTGAAATCTGAGTTTTCTGGGGCAGCATGATTTTGATGATGATGCATCATAATTCTGCCTCAGCTTATATGGTCTTAGCACTATTTGATCCTGAAAGTCAAACAAGGGCTTAGCTTTATTTTCGTGATCATTTTGCTTGGTTAGCGAGTGATCTGATCTCTCCCATACTGTAATTAATTTTTGCACACATGTATACGTGGTTTTATAGTTTGAAGACATAAGTGGTGGCGACTTGTGTTACTGTCTACATGTTTTATTCTCTTTGAATGTCTAGATAGACTAATCAAATATATGGCTGTCACACCTGTCCTGCTGTGCTGATTACTCCAGTGAAGACACATTTTTTTCTTTTTTGTAAGCTGGTGTTTTATTTTGCAGAAATTTCTTGACTTACTCCTCCACAAGGCTATTAAAGTAACTGATTTATGGCTTTTAGTGTCATCTTGTTATATTGGCAGTTAATGGACAAGCAGGCAAAAGGTAATAAAAAATTTGGGCTCTAATGTAAAAATAGCATCAAAACCAGTCTTTCCTGAATATCATAATAAAGTTCTATAGCATTGTTTAAAAACAAACCGACAAATGAAAACCAAAACAAAATCACCCAAATAAGTTACAAGTAAATGTTGAAGAAGATAGATGTGAAGGAAATTAATATTTGGGAAAGCCAGTGAATGCAACACAAGGAGTATGACAAAACCTGTTAGGCGATCAGATGGATCTGAGAAACAAATCTGTGCCGCTGACTCTGTACTCCTAGTTTCTTGGATGAGCTTCAACAGAAAGCATACATTATGACTGGGAAATGTAAATTGTTCTATTTCATTCTTCTCCAAGGGAAAACTTGTATCTTCAGGAATTTCCCATTCACAATATATATGGCTGATTCTATCACTCTTGAGTAAAGTTACTTTCCAAATTGTTTTCCTATTAAATCATCTTTCTAATAAAATTGACTTTTTTCTATGGTAACTCAAAATGTAATACCTTTTTATCTATTCACAGTCAGGGAGAATTACGTTTGTGCTAGAAATCACTTGTTTCATTTGCAAGGAAAACTTGTTACAGGAGAATTTGTGAGCGAAATAATTACTTAAAACTACTTGCCACAAGACGACTTAGAGATTAACCTGGTGGAGAAAGACTTTTTTTTCACTTCATTTATTAGTTTTTCAATCTATTAATTTTATTCCATTTTTTGACATGTATTCTAGAGAATGCTTTTCTTGTGTGCTTGCAGAAGATAGTGACTCATCTGAATTTTCTCTTCAAAACACTTATCTTTCCTTTTAACACTTTGACAAGGCAGGTTAAAGTTCTGTTGTTCCATTAAATACTATACAGCTGATGAAGAAAGAACAAAGGAGACATTGTATTGGATTTTTGTATTTGTATTTTGTTGTTTTGTCCACCTGATAGAAGATGGACTAAAGTTTAGATTTAGTGTTCTGGGAAATCTGTGCCCAAAAGAAAATTAGACAAGTAAATGTACTTTGTTTCTGTCTGTAATACATCAGTATAATGACGGGAAGAAAGTAGACTACTAAAACACTTTAGACATGGTTTAACTACATAATTCACTCTTTTTTTTTTTTTTTTTTTTGTTATTTAGCTTCTACGGAGAATACACTTAAACTGAATTTTGAGGAAGAAATCCAAAACCTTAGTAGTTTTGGAATAGCTTTGATTATTTTTTTTAAGCATTCTCAGGTTCAGTATTTTTGATGCAGATATATTTATTTGCTAAGCTTTATGTAGAATATTTCTAAAGCAGAACATTCTTTATAAGAGTTATTTCCAAAACTCTATATCATTGAACGTCAGTTTCTAGCTATATGAACTGACAATTGCTTATGTGAGGATGGTACTTAAACAGGCTTCTGGATGTTACTTTGTTCACCTAACAAATCAGTTTTGCCTTGAACTCCTAATTGTCCTGATAACCTCTTATGATGCAGTAACACTTAATAATCAGGTGAACATGGTACAATATGATGCTCTCTGTTCTTGTTGTGTTGCTGATGGAATACTTGTGCTTTAGCTAAGCCATTGACATGTCTGGCCTCATTGTTTCTGGGGGTCATCCTTTCTCTGCGTTTTCATGTATGTGTTGCAATGCAGCTGTGAAAGAAATAATCATAAAATAGTTTGTGTTGGAAGGGACCTTTAAAGTTCATCTAGTCCAACCCCCCTGAAATGAGCATTGACATCTTCAATTAGATCAGGTTGTGCAGAGCCCTGTCAAACTTGACCTTAAATGTTTCTAGGGATGGGGCATCTACTGCTTCTTTGGGCAACTAGTTCCACTGTTTTACCACCCTCATTGTAAAAAATTTCTTCCTTATCTAGTGGTAAATCTACCCTCTTTTAATTTAAAGCCATTACCCCTTTTCCTGTTGTGAAAGGCCCTGCTAAAAAGTTTGTCCCCATCTTTCTTATAAGCCCCATTTAAGAACTGAAAGACTGCTGTAAGGTCTCCCTGGAGCCTTCTCTTCTCCAGGCTGAACACCAACTCTCTCACCCTATCTTCAGCTCCAATCCTCTGATCATTTTTCTGGCCCTCCTCTGGACTCACTCCAACAGGTCCATGTCTCTCCTGTGTTGGGGGCTCCAGAGCTGGACGCACTACTCCAGATGAGGTCCCACCAGAGCAGAGTAGAAGGGCAGGATCACCTCCCTTGACCTGTTGACCACACTTCTTTTGATGCAGCCCAGGATATGGTTGGCTTTATATGCTTAGAAATGTTCCCCCTTTTGATTTATTTTTCTGTGCTTTAAAATTGTTCTGATTCTGCCACCTTAGCCCACAGAACACAGTATTTTGTGGGCTATGTGCTTCTGATATTAGACACGTGTTGTTGTTTTAGTTGTGTTGTACTTAATGGAAAAAAGCATCTGGCTTTCAGCAGTATTTTCAAGAACAAATAGTATATATAAAGAATATATTTTTTTAAATGTGTCTCTGAAAGGAGGTGTTCATAAATATTTTGGGGGACCTTGTATACTTTTTAACCAAGTAGTTTTCGAACTATTTTAAAAACTAAGTGATTCAAATGCTGCTGTAAAGAATGGTTATTATGGAGGCAAATCCAACCAATTCCCCGCCTAAAAGTGCTAATACTCCTTGGTTTTCTGTGTTTTTCTTTCCTACTAATGCTTTTTGTGTTAGTGTTGAAACTAGAGTCAAATGCTTTACAGATAAATTAGAGCCTCTTTTATAAAATTGCTGCAGTGGGGAGATTCCAGGATAGATCTAGTTTGGAAACAACAGTTTGACTGTTAACAAGCCCAAATAAAGTGTGTGACTCATGCAATCCAGCTGGCGATGGGTCTCGGTAATTATGTAGCTATTTTCTCAACAGTGATAACCCTGGTGGTAAGGCTGCAGCCCATTTTTGGTGTTGATTTCCTACAGGGGCATGTTTATGTTGGAGACTATGCACAAGCTGCTGTGTGGACAGCAAATTATTCTATTGGTTTGAGGATTAATGAGGTTAAATTAGCTCAGTCATTTACTGCACATTTTATCGCGGTTCAAGCTGTTCAGACTGTTGCACTTAATATAAGTAGCCCAGAATGTTGCCAGTTAAATGTAAGTTACTCATCAGGGATCCAGAGTTCATTATTGGAAGGAATAGGACAACTTTACTTGGTGATAAAGTTGAACTTGATGGGAGTATGCTTTTTCCCATGTTATTCAAGAGGCAAAACTGGAGAAAGAATCATTGAACAATAGCACAGCATGATAACTTGATAATACATTTAGGGGGATGTATTGCTCTCTTTATACCTGTTCTACAAATGGAAGGATTGGTGATTAAAAGACTCCTTCAGGCCTTTGCATAAAAATAATTTCCCATTCATTAACGGAAAAAAAATAAAAATGTTTGCACCTAAAGGGGAAAGTGAAGAGCGAGGGAGTATCTTCGCTTAAAAACTAAACCCACTGCAGAGGAGAATTGCTGTGAAGAGACCTGCTGTGTCTTTTTTCCTCTTAAATCAGAAGCTGTTGCACACAGAATGGTCCCTAATACAGAGATTTTCTCTGAGGGTCTCATAAGTCTGTCACAAAAATATCTTTGATATAGGTACTACACTTAAATATGCTTCAGAAATTGTAGAAAAGTTTGGGAACACCTACTGAAGCCCCAGTTTAGATGTTAGGGGAAAAAATTCGTAAGCGTAACTTCTGATCTAGAATAAATGCTTGGGTTTTATTTTGGGTTACAAAAACTCCATCTAACTTTCAATGGATTTTTGTACCTTGTCATGTAAATGGGTAATGCTGTGGGTACCATGGTATATCTGGAATGACACTGAAAGTAATAGTAAGGTAAATAGGTTTGGCTCATAGCTTTCATGGTCTGAGGGGAGCCTGTTTTTACCTAACTAGTTTTCATTGCTCTCCAGGTTAGAAGAGGGTTGCCCTATCATGGGTGGGAGATAATGCAAATTTTTTGGGGGGGGCAATCTTCTCACTGAAGAAAACTTCAGTGGGCAGTGGATCTTTCAGCAGTGTTAAAGATGTACCTGTTGGGGAACCATAGGGGAAAATTGCATCTAACTCTAAGACAGACAAGTAGACTACTACTTAGTAACTAAGACAAATGATTGCTTTGTTTTAAAGTCAGCAGATCCTTTTAAATAATTCTATGTAATTGAACCAAATACTTTTGTTCTCAGAAAAACTGAAGTGCCATCTTACTCCCAGAATAAGTATGGTTTGTAAGAAATCAAATTTGTATCTGTATTTAAGACTTTAAATTTTCCTAAACATCATTTTTGTTGGTACTTTCTGAGTGCTTGGTATCTTTTTTTTTTTTTTCATCAATTTCACTTCTTTTTGAAAGCCTAAAGAAAATCTCCATTATATGCTTTTTTTTTTAATATATAGCATATTTGTGTTTCCACTTATACGCATGTAAAACACAAAGCGTTCAGAACTTGTATTAGTTCTCCTTGGGAGCTTATCACTCCAACAGGATAGTTGATGCAGCTAATGACAACAACAAAACAAGCATATTTGTGGGTAAGACAGTTCAGATGAAGTGAGTTCAGGAAGTAAACTTCAGCACAAAGCATCATTAGGATGAAAATTGTTATGTCAATGAGACTGACGGGTTAAGAGGCAAGGTCTAGTGAAGACAATTTTTCTCGTGGACTAATCTTTTGTCACTACTTAGGTGATGATCATGTTGAAGCTGCTGTGAGTTATGTCCAATTCTTCCAGTTGGATGGGGGGGTGTGTGTCCTAGTAAATCTTCGGGATCTCTTACATGTTTCATCTCATAAAGTCAGAGTGCTTCTGCACTAGGGAGAGCATGGGAGCAGATGTCCCACATAATGGAGATACTAAAAAAGCTATTCAGGAGCTTTCTGATTAAACAGGATTTATCTGGGGTGGGGAAATGTGATTCTATCAAAATGGGAGCTGTTTTGCATGCTCTGTTTCAGTGAAACTTCAAACAGGGAAACCTTGCCCCCCTCCCAGTTCCAAACTCTCAAACTTGAGGTATGAAAGGGGAAGAGATAAAAAGCCTCGGATGTCAGACCTCCAGTTAATATTCTGACTTACTAAACTAGGCTCTTGAACTTTATTCCTGGATATACATGAGCAGCAATTAAGCCTACAAACTCTTGGCTATTTTATAGTGGGACTTTCTATGTCTTTTAAAACAGCCTCTGAACTTCATTGATTTCATCCCATATAAATCAGGAAAAGATTAGATCTGGAAAAAATTATGTAATGATAGAACAGCTCTGTCAAGCTCAGGAGCACTTTAGAACTTTTGCTACAGGTTTCCAAAGTTGTTTAACACTGTGTTGCGTTTTAATTTATCATGACTTTAAAGGAAACCTTAAATGTTTTCTGAATAAAACTCAGCAGTGTTCTTTGTTTTGCAAAATTATTATGTTGCACTTCCCCCCGCCCCCCCTAAAATTCCTGTAATTTTTGTTTGTTTTTTTGTTTCTGTTCTCACTTTTGGGAGATGGCTGTTTATCTGAGTAGGGTAAGTCAAAAGAATTTTGCAGTATGCTCTTGTGCTAAGGGTCATAAGAATATGCAATTTCCTGAAAGAGTTTGACATTGGGAGTAGGAGAGCTATTGTGTCTTCCCAGTGTTTGAAGCCTGACAGAAATTTTCTTCTGCACATGTTCCAAGCCAAGCAGATATCGTTTATATGCAGTTGTTTAGTGCAATATCAAGCCTAAGGTGACATCTCAGCAGTGCTTTCTAGCTCAGAATCAGCACTGTGCTTTCCATGCTCGTGTGACTCCTGACTGGCTTAGGGTATAGACAATGTTCATGTTGCTTGCTAGCATGATGTTGGTCAGTCTGACCAAAATTCATGACCTCTGCAAGGCTGGTATGGTGATTGTTAGTCTGCTAAAAAAAAGATGTGTAAGAGTTCAGAGGCTTGCAGAAATTTGGAGCCCTGGAAAGGTGATCCCTGGGAAAGCTCACATTACTTTTCAATGCAGTAGGTCCAGACAACTGCCAAGTCTTGTGTTCTTGTTTGCTTGTTGGTGTTAAAATTGAGCTTACTTTAGAGACTATCCATCCCTAATTATTGAGTCACCATCAATCTGCAATGACTGGCTGATTACATCAATAGCTTGAAGCACATTTCAAACCCAATTGTAGCTTGCTGAGTAAAGAAAAAGATGCACTAATACTTTAGAAGTCCTTATTATATGCTGTTTATCCTCTCTCAAAGCTTGCCTCTGCCTATCTGCAAACAAAGAGTCAGAATTGCAGGGGTGCCATGCTGTGTTGCTGAATTTTTCACTTTGGCCAGTGGCTTACAGCAAGCATACAAAATAAGTTTGTAGTTTTGTAGCAAGTTGTCCTACGTTTTGACTCTGGAAATAACCATTACTGGTCAGAGTAATCCACTAGGTTTGTGTGTCATAAGGTTCTCCCTGAAACTGCTTACCAAATTGATGCTGTTGCGCATGCACAATGTATTTTGGCTGCTTCTCTGTAATCATGTGTATCAGTGTTGTCAAAAACTTTACTTTTTTTTAATTAAATACCTCATTGAAATTATTATGACTGAATGTGCCTATAGTAGGCATGCTTTCTTCTGAACAGAGAAGAAAGTTCAGTCCTTGATCAGCAGAGATCATCCTTGGAGAAGGATGAGGTGGAAAAGTAATCAAATTCATCACATACATTTTTACAAATCGTTGTAAGTTTGATGTATTCATTCACGGTTTTCTGTCAAAGTTAGTTACTCTTCACCTAATGACAAGTGTTTTTTCTGGAGGTACTGAGATGTCTGGTCACAAGAAGTTTCTCTGAGTGACAACTTATGTGTAAGTGTCCTCATGCATGCCAGACATGGGGGAGAGAAAGTATCAAGCAAGTGTACAAGCCTGACAACGTGGTAGTAAAAAGTAAAAGCAACACAAACCAAGTAATAAAGACTTAGCAGTGAAGGCTAAGTAGGAGCAGATGGTGAAAGATGGACAGTAATTGTGGAACCAGAAAAGTGATGTTTCTCTACAGAAAGATTCGAGATGAGCTGGTAGTTTTAGCATTAGCGAATGGATCTGCAAAGGACTTCAAGGGAAGTTGTAGGTGTGGGACTAAGGATAAAGGATTTAGTGGAATCGTGGTTTTTTGGTTTTGGTTTTTGTTTTTTTTTCCCAAAGGAAAAAGTTGAACAACTTTATGAAGATGATAGCAGACAAGGCCTACTCCTATTTTTAACCTAATCAAATAGTTCTGTGACATCAAGCGTACTTCAAGAGACAAAAATAATTTTAGCCAGAAATAGAAGTGAAAAAGTTTCCAGACAGCAATAAAGTAGAATCTCTAGAAATGAGTTAGTCACTGTACATGGGAGGACATGAATATTCTATTTAGGCAAAAGTTCCTTTTTTTTCCTCAAAGATCACTAATGTGACTTTCTTGTCAAGCAGACCTCTGTCTAGTTTGAGGGAACTGCACTTTTACCTTTGCATTTTATTTTTTCATTGGGTAAAAATGTGATTTTGGGGAAAGGTCATTGTGGCAAAAATTAGCCTTTTCTTAGTATTTGTGTCCTGGAGAACACTCTGTTAAACACTGTCTGATTTTCATATCTTGACAGAATAAATGGGTACAGGCATGTGCTAGTGCATATAGTAATCTTTGTATTGTAGCATAATTTGAAATGTTTACCAGTTTGGAAAGGAGAAAGTGAAGCAAACTGGCTGCAGATTTTGTGGTGACTCATCTGCTTTATCTTTGCGTTAAAAATAGAGAATTGCACAGCTGGTAAATCAACAGGAAAAAATCTTCAGCTGATCTTTTGTAAGAGTGAACAAAATTGTGTACCTTATGCAAGGTGTTAATTCTTCATTGTGTTCACTTAACATACAGCTTTGCCTACTAAAGCACAATTTTTCCCACCTCTGCTAAACTGCAACTAAAAATGGTTGAAGTCCTGTTTATTGTATTTATGATGTTTATTTGATATTCAAACCCTCTTTCTTTTTTTTATTGTTATGACTGCTAAAGAACAGTTGAACAATGCCTACTTAAAGGTAAAGCTTTTTTCGGACTACCCCTTAAGCAGAAATGCATGACTCTGAGGGCAAATGTGAACAAATGAAAAGAAAACTACAGTTGTGAAGAGAATTCAGCACACAGTGGTGAAAAAGTATATGCGCTCTGCTAGGGATGTACAGAGATTGTTCATAAAGACCCACCAAAATAACAATAGAGGAAGATGACTAGGTTAACTTCCATAAATGGGGGTTTTGGGTGGGCAGGTTGCTGTGATTTTTGTTCACATTTAGTTCATTTTCTTTGTGGGCAGAGCAGAGCGGTGACTTCTATGAGTATTTTCTAGCCCAGCTATAGTGACTGCGGAAACCAATGCTGAAAACAATCGCCAAAGATCTAGGAAGGCCAAAGAGCATAAAAACTGTAATAGCAGTTCTATTCTTTAAGAAACAATTTACAGCTGCTTGTAGGATGGACCGTGGAATGTAAGCTGAAATGAACCTGTGTCCTGTGCCTCCTCTCAGGATGGCAGTGAATAAAACTGGCCTAGAAGAAATTTCTGTGAAGATAGCCATCTCCAAGGTCATACAAAGCATTGGTGTAGTTGAGGTTAGAAGAGACCTATAGAGCCGTGGTCCAAATTCTTGCTCAATGCAGGTCCAGTCAGATCAGGTTACCCAGGCCCTTGTCCAGTTGAGTCTTGAATACCTTCCACAACCTCTGTAGGCAGCCTGTAGTTAACCTTTTTCATGGTGTTCAAAAATAATAATGAAAAACCCTAATATCTAGTCAGAACTGTCTGTGTTCCAGCTTGTCTTGTGTCTTTCCTATGGCTTTGCAAGTCATGATCAACTTGTTGTCCAGCTGGATACTTTCCTGCAAGGCTGCTTCCTAGATGTATATGTATCTCGATCGATAAAGGTATAGCTGTATCTGTATTTCACTAGGTCCTGTTAACTTGGGACAGCCTGGCTGTATGAGCTGGGAATAGGAGAAAACGGGTTAGAAAGGCGGGTTCAAAATGTACATGTAGTCCATCTACATGTACTCTATTATAGAGTTGAATATTTAGTCCAAAAGGAAAAAGTTCCTTGTGATCTACAGCATCTGCACTGGAAAGTGGAACCACCTGGAATAAGCCAGGAAACAGGCAGCGAGATAGATGTCCCCAAGTCATTTAATTCTTTATGGTGTTTTAATCCATTGTGTTTTGTCATCTGTTTTGCCTTTGTGTGTATTGACCAGAACAGAAATTGTTCCACGGTGTGATACCTGCCACAAAGCCATGTAGAAAATGCACCCCCAACTACAGAGATTTCTGTTCTGACCCTGCACTGCAGGTGTTACGGGGGTTTGCGTGTCCTCACCGCTTAAATAAATCTGACTAAAGTTTTGGATCATATCCCAATAGCAAGATCTTTCTAGCTCCTTTAAGGCTCCCTGACCTGTGTGCTTTGTAAGCGGAGGACAATGTAGTAATACTTCAGGACTGCTGAGAAAATTGAACTGAATTAGCACTTACCCGCTGTTCATAGTCTCTTGCTTTCACTATCAGGTCAAAACTTCTTTCTTGACTTTTTATTTCTCTTCGGTTTTAGATTAAGAAGCAAATACAACTTCAGGGATTCTGATATTTGTTTCTTCATTTGTATTTTTAGAATTCAAAGCCCGAGTACAAGAAGCTTCTCTTGTACTATTGGCAATTTGCTGTTCCACTGTTTTCTTTAGCAGGAACAATTTAAGGTTGTATGGGCTTCTTGTATGTTTTCAAGATTGTCCTAATATTTTTTCAAATCATTGTGCTTACCTGTTAATAAATCAGACAAACTTGGCATTCAGTGTTTTGTCAAAACTATGTTTGTCAATTTTGGAACTTAGGCTTTGAAGGAATGTATTTAAAAACGTTGTAGTTTCCAGGCCTGTAGAGACTTATCTATTAGATAAAACTGCCCTACATGCCTTAAATGTCCAGTAGGAAATCACACTTTTTGTTACAGATAAATTTGAACTTGTTACAAGATTTACTATTAGTGCTTTCAATAGATTCAAAATAATCTTCTCACTCTGGTAATACATTCTTTTCCACAGATTTTGCTTCATTGCTTAATGATATTGTGAAGAAATGGGAGTTGTCAATAGGAACTGAGAAATTTCATTCCAGAATCTTATTTCAGGAAGGTATCTCCAGGGGTAAAGGAGTAGGCTGAAAGAATTTGAAGTGCAGTACTTTGGGTTTTTTGCATATTTGGATAAATAATTGGACAAATATTTAGACAATTGGGAAAATAGAAATAGTTTTTTCCTTTTTCATATCGAAACAAAATTAATTACTTAAGCAACTAGATTTTGCTATATGAGTTTACTTTTTTCTGACTACTATGTATCCTTTCAAATAGGTGTTTTTCAGTTTTTTTAGGGCAGCTACTTCTTAATGTTTAATTGTACTATGTCCCTTATTTTGTAATATTTTCCTCAGGGGTGACTTTGCAGGCTGAAGTAGCTATTTCATGAAAGTTGCATGACTTTTTTAAAAAGAAAAAAAGAAATAACAAGCATCGGTCTCTAAAATGCATGTGAGTAAGCAGAGTTATTTCTGTTAACATGTCATCTATGATATACTTGTGATGGAAAGCCAGTCTTGTGCAGCAAACTCAAAAGGTCAGAGCTGTGATGATTTGGTTCTCATGCAAACGTAATGAGAAGATTAAATTTGGTTCAAAAGTTCTTAGTAAAAAACCTTGCGAAAAGAATAAATTGTATGTATTCACTCTCTGAAACGTGTTTCAAACAACGGGTTTAGGATGGCCTTTGTAAAATTGGACAAAACTTCAAATACTGGAATTCAAAATTATATTGGTTGTCACAATGTATACCAAAGAAAGAGGTATTGGGATTCCACTCTGCACACAGAATATAGGATGTTTTTCAAGTTGTGAAGTAGTCAAGGAGCACAGAATGTATTTTCAAGCTCTAAGTTCGGAGAATTATGTTATTTCATTCTACTACTGGAAAGAGAATGCTTTTCCTGTGGCAGCGAGGTTTCTTGGAAATCAGGACACTGAACGTCGAAAGCACTTTAGTATTCTCATGTATAGTAATATTTTCCCTTGGGAGGGGCCAAATTAGGAGTGCAAGGGGCTGTTTTACTCCAGGACATTTTAATTTCTTAACTGGTGTGTGAATAAGTATGCCTGTGTGTATGGGGGGAGAGGAGGGAAGAAGGAAAGGAGTACGTGCGTCTCCATAATTGTGTAGGAGGTGGGCTGAAACTAACCAAGTAAGTGTTCTGCCTGAAACATGGAATTAAATATGTTTGTGAGAAATGTTTTTACATCTACCTTTGCTGCTGTTTATTTATGAACTGAACCTTTAGGGGCTTCTAAAATCTATCGGCAACCTCTATGACTACATTTTAAGAGGAGAAAAATAGTATGTTTAAAAAAAAAAGGGGGGGGGCGGGGGGTTAAGGAAGAGAATTAGTCTGACCTTAAGAGAGAGGATGGATGACTTTTTAGAGCATGTTTTGAAGGAAAAAGTATTGATGGGTTTGGCAGCAAATAGCAAATGGATGAGAGGTGTTTCTTCTGAAGTTCCAGATGAGTCTTGTCCTTTTACTTGATAATTCTTTTTTTATTTTTGGTTCAGATGTAGGAAATCTGGTTATCTGAAATTCATAAAATGTTTTGTGTAAAACTGTATGCTCGATAAGGTGTTAAAATGGTGGTTGATGGACTGCACAAGGAACCACTTAAAGGGATGAGCAAAAAGCTGTACTAAGAAGGGGCACATCAGCCTGTTAATGCAGATCCTCAAGGTTTGTCTTGAGACAGTTTTCTATTATGAGTAAAATATTATGATCCAAAATTAGGAGTGTTTGGTAGCATGGAGGACTACGTGAATGTTTCGGAAGAACTGGATGGCCTTAACAGCCAGAATGTAAAATGGGACAAAATTCAGTAATGTGTAACGAAACTTATGTGCTAATGAAAATTGCGGTGATATGTAAAAATATATTAAACACTGCCCCCCCCCCCAAAAAAAAAAACACCCCAAAACCCCAAAACCAACCCAAAACAACAACAAACCCAAAACAAAACAGTTCTGGGTACATTGACTCACAAAAGGCTGGCCGTAAGCAATGAATGTGGTGAGGCTGTGGAAAAGGTTTGGTTTCGATGCAAAGGAAAACATAGACTGTTATAAGATGGAGAGTTGACAACACTGCAGCCTGTAAGTCACACGTGGGATTGGCAGTTCAATGCTAGGTTTGTCTATGTTGCTGCTGTTAGTTTTCTCCCTAACTGAAGTGTTTTGTAGCTACTAGAAAGTTCAGGAAAAAATTCCATTGCTGTATTTAAAGACCTGATGGTTTCAGTTCAAGAAAATCATATTTGTAATAGTTCTGAAAAGATTTTTTTTTTCATTCTGGATCATAAATTTTAGTGTCACCGACATGACATTTACAATAAAATTGAAAGTGAAGAAACAGCGTGTAGTCGGTCATTCTGAAGGAATGGCATGATCAAGTGGAAGATCAGCTGCAACCTGTTGCTTAAAACATTTTTGGATGCATAAATCCACCTATCAGAGGCAATTACCAAGATGGATTTCACTTTTAGATATTTTCATATAAATATGATATAAGGAACACTTTCTGAAGCAAATATTATCTCATAATTTAGGAATCCAACATAGGTGTCTTTATAAGAAAAGTGGATTACTAATTTAGTTAGGAATTCTCTACCAGCTGTTTAACAAAGGTGCCCTGGAGGCTCCTCTGAAGTGTGTCAGAAGTTAGGTTGTCTATCTGCTCCTTTTGCTTTCTTGTTTGCTTCTGTCTGGAGTTTTCATTTGGGGGGGGGGATACACCCTTATTGTGGGAACTGGATCACCGGTTTTCACATCTTTTATAGGGGAAACAATAATTTGAATTTTACTCTGGTCCTGGTGTGTATAAGATAGACTTGGAGGCTGTACTGTTCTTTTATAGCTGCTTTCTGCTTCCTGTAACTCTTCATCTCCAAATCTGAATAGTTCAAACCATATTTTTTCCTCTTTCATCATATCTGCTTCACTGTCATATGGTAGGGAAAATATTAATGGAACATAATTTTGATTTTTTTTTTTTTTCAAAAACATCTTGGAAAAAAGTATTGCCCCTATAAAGTCAAGAAGAGGTAAAAGGAAAAATTGTTCCCTTCCTTTGAATATATCTATCATTGCTTTAGACAGAAGACTGAAAATACGAGAAAAGGAGAGTATTTTTGACTCCAAGATGTGTCTTGTTTTCTCCATGACAGTCTGATCTAAATGTGGCAGCTTTTCTAGATAAGTCCCAGTTAACCTAATATTGGATCACAGGTTAAAATCCCCAAACCAAATAACAAAATAGGCAAAAGCTTTAAAATCCTTATCATAGGATGTGTGCACAGTGGAGTATTGGCATCTTTCTTATAAATAGAAAGCTTAGGTGCCAGTAGAACATGTTGGGCTCAATTATGTTTCATGTAAAAATAATAATACAATGTGTTGTGAAGTGTGGATACTTTAAAGGTGTCTGACTTTTTTTATATTTACCTTTCATGTGAAATATAATCCTGAAGGAATTTTATTTTCTTTTATACTTTGATTTAAATTTCACTTATCTGTTTCTCGCAGATAAAAGATGGGAGATTTCTGAGGCAATTTGATAACACAGTTCTTGGATTCCGCAGACAGTGTCATTTTCTTTCCTTGAGGGAGAAAGGGAAAGGGGCAAGGCATAAGGTTATAAAGCAGATTAAGCTCATCCTTACATAGACCTTCTTAAAACCTTTAAAAAATCAAACCCAAACCTACTGTATTTCCAGTTACTATATTTTTCAGTAATTGCTATCACTTTCTATGACTCAGTGCTGTTTGATCATATTAGCCTAAATCTCTGTGCATGTAATACATAATGCTACTGTAATAATAAAAAATACGCAGTGGGGTTATTCCTAAAGCGACCATGTACCAGTAGGTGAGCTTACAATACTTGGCACAGATCTGATTATCAAAATGATGTCTAGCAGAGATGCTGGGGTTTCTCAGGTTGTTGTACCAAACTACATGGTAATACCTCTGTTTCCATTCTCTGCCTTTTCATACATACTCACTTTGACAGGCATCAGGGGAATCACAAAGGCAGCAGATGGTCTGTGCACAGTTCCCTCAAGCATAAAACAACATTTCTGTACTTGTTGTCAGGACCTTAAATTGCACACTGTTCTGTTTGATTATTTTCAAACTCTGGATTGGCCATAGGGGCTCAGATGAGAAATATTTGCATATCACAAAGTGGGAGCAAGGGCTAAATTAAAGTGGCAAGCAACTGGATTGAAACTAAATTCTAAGTAGAAGTCGTATGCACTCATTTTGAACTAGGTTTGATTTTATTATTTTCAACGAAAGCATTGACCTCTACTAAAATTTAACAAGACACAGGTTGTGTGCAGTATGTGTATGGAGGTTTTATCCTGTTTTCCCTTCACTCACTAAGCATACTGGGGTTGTTTGTTTATGTGTAAAAACTAGAAATTAGAAAAAAAAAACCACACAACAACCCAACACCGTAGCATGTAAATTTACAATATGTATTCAAATGTAGGCTAAAGAATATAAATTCCAAACGAGTTTATTATCCTTAATGTTATTCTGCTACAATTCAAGTAAATATAATGTATTACTTCCTTACTGAATGCAATGCCCATTTTTTCAAAAATTCAATTTGCTGTGCAGGAATTTTCCCAAGATACATTAGATAATGTCAAGTTTAAATCTGTATGTGAGTCTACGGAGATCTGCATGCAGATGGAGCTGTGGAAAGCCAAAGGAAAGATTTTCATAAGCCCACTGGGTTTAAACAAATCTGTTTAACTTATGTTTTCCTCCTAGCTCCAGTTTTCAACAACTTTAAATGCTTATGTATTCAAAGTTATTTTGAAAATGTTTAACATATAGAAAATGGAAATGCAGCCTGAACAAAAGTGTTGTTTTTTCAAGGGAGGAAGAAAGTGATGGAGAAAACATTTTGCGAATGGTGGGAACAATCATGTAATAGGGCTTTGGAAAAACAAAAGTTCATCATCACATGAATTCGGTCTCAGACTAAATGATTTTCCACTGAGCACGAATCCATACTAGGTCAAAGAGCTTTCTTTTTCCAAGGCATCATCTCCTTGTTGCGTGAAGAAATTACAGTAATAAAACACAGGATCTTGTGCATCTTCACTGGGTATGGTACATTATAGCAGTTTAAATGCCTTGCTCTTTTATGCTTTTGTCAGCAGAGAATGGAGAGAGTAAAAATCTTGATTTCAGATGATTTCTTGTTTATTTATTTTTTTTAATAGGTCATAGCGGTATTATTGGCCACTGGTGAGTGTTAATTGGTGTTAGAGGAAATTTCTTGTGTTTTAGTAATTCTCTCTAGATTAGTGTACTGAATATATTTAGAAAACGCTTTGGCTGAGATTTGTCAGGGGCCTATGGTTAGCCATCAGCTACTCCTAAGGGCTTTCTGAACTGCTGTTGCTACCTATGTGTCCTCCTGTTGCCACAACACAAGGAATTAATGAATAAACAGTCAAGATAATAAACTGCAAAGATTTTGCAGGGCCTTGGTAGATGTGTATAGACAACATGCCTTTGAGTCTGTCCAAGCACTGGTGAAAAGTGGGACCCAAGTTCATACCTTGATAGCCGAAACCAATTCTTGTGTTATGTAAAGATATTTTCCTAAGGTGTTTTAAAAAAAAAAAAATAAAAAATCAGGCCTTTTTGAATGGGATTTGAATAGTACTAAATGCATCAGTAGATATTTGTGTTGGCTATTTTTTTTAAGTAGCTTTTACAAATCATCCCAAATCTTGCTAGTTCGTTGGAGCCTTCCTTTAATTATTCAGCATTTCACATGGCAGGCTGTAAAGTATATGAGCAGTCAAAACAAAGTTACTGCAGTCAATTTGGCAAATATTTGAATAAACCTGCTTATGGAAGAGTCACACCCCACTGTGTTTACAACTTGAGTGTTACAGTGAATGAGAACAAGCAGGAATATTTGTAGAAACAAGTAATTTTAAGCAAACATTGGCAGAGAGTAATTTTCATTCTAAATAGGGTTTTAAGGTTAATGTGGTGCTTAGAGCCAGCACATATGGTATGTTATTGTTTTTTGTTTTTTCTTGATATTCACTTAAAATTAATGAATTGAACTTAATGCTTGATTGTGTGGGGAAGCTGTTTTGAAAAAGGGGTGCACAACCCTTAAGTGGAGTAATTAGTTGCCAGTCACTCTCCTGTGGGTTCAGCTGCATTGCATTTTTGTAGTGTAGCTTAAGCCATGCAAGCATTCTGGGCTTATCAGTACACCTCATTTTGGCCACACTTTTTGGCTCAGGAACCATTTTACACTGACGCAGCTGTGTGAATTGTGCATAGGACCTGCCTCATGTCTCTCTGCTTTGAATATACATGGGACCAACATGAAACCATGTTCTTAGTGTGTCCTTGGCATGAAATAAGTATATCCTTGGGAGACTTCCTGTAAGCTAGCCAATTCTTGCTTGTCTTCTCTTAATACACAAACATAAATTAGCCTTCTCTGGATAGGATTCAGGTTGGCATCTTGGAAGCATCTAGATCCTGCAGGGAAGACTGGAGCATTTTGTAATCTTCTGTCTGATAGTTGGAGTGTTGAGTTTTACTACAGTTCATATTAGGCCATGAGCTGTTCATTCATTGACATTGGCAGAGGTTTTCTTTTGTTTGGAGAATAATTATTGTCCTTAATTACAGATGAAAATAATAAAACCTCACGCAAACTTCCATCTCTTCACTATCTCCCAGATTTGGAATGCGTTTGTTAAAAGCAAACAAACAAAACAAAACAAACTCCAAACCTTCCAAAACTCAGTTGGAGGACCTAATGTTCTGCCAAATGTTTGGCAATGCTCCTTTAAGACACAAGGGCAACATGAATGTCACTAAGTTTTTGTTTTCTTTTAAATTACAGATCAGCTTTTGGTTCATCCTATGAATTGATGGGCTGTTTGCAGCTGGAGTGCATTAGGTGCATTCCTGAGACTTATTTTCTATTTTGAGTTATTCTGAAAGAAATCAGATTAATTTAATGTGCATCTTGTTTAAAATATTAGTCTAGAGAAAGCCTCATTAAATTAAAAGAAGGCCAATTTTTTTTTTTTTAAAACAAAAGTCTGAGCTGGTCCTGGTCTTATCTCATACGTAATCTTTTGTATCTAAAGTTTCAAAGTGTGTTTGCTGTGTGTATGTATCTATATCCTCTATCTATACACACTCTCTCTCTCTTTCTCTTTACGTACATTAACTCATTTTTTTTGGCTGGTAGACTTTTTTAAAACTTTGATCCAAGTTTTGGAACGGGAGATGATTGTGTTTTTCCTTAACTTTTCTGTATATCCATCCTGGTTTAAAGTGAAACAGAACCAATTTTCTGTTCAGTAATTTTACTTTGCAGCTAAGCCTCTTTTAACTAACTGAACTCTCTGAAATTAACAGCATATTGTGGAGACACTGTTCTCAGAATGATAAAACCTGATTAGCTGTAATTTATGCCAAGGCATGGTATGCGGAGTAGCTTTTGCCTATACTTATTGCTGTAACAGCCAAGACCAGCTAACTTTATTTGCCCTGTTGGAGGGTTGGAAGCAGAAAAGCATAGAGGGGTCACACCTGTGGGGAGGAGAGGACAGGACAGGTGACCCAAAACTGACCAACAGGGTATTGCATCCCATCTGCATCATGCTCAGTATAAAAGCTGAAGGATCAAAGGGTCAGCTCTCTCTTCAGTAGCTGGTGTCCGTGGAGGACTCCGTTCATCTGCCTTTGATCCTGATCTGTGTATTCCTGAATCCAGACCCAGAATACGGTTCCCATCTGTTACGGAGTCCAGTCTGGGAGTTCCCCAGTGCCAGCCGGTGACATGATTGTCATCTTGGGAGCTTGGTACACTTTTATATATATTTCATTATTTCATTTTTATTATTTTATTAATATTTCATTGAAGTAGTTTACTTTTTTTCTAAACTCGTAAGTCTTTTTCTCTCTCTCCCTCCTTTGCTTGGAGAGAGGTGGGAGAGAGCATCTGTCATTCATTTCAGTGGCCAGTCCGGCCCAAACCATAACAATATGTTGATATAGCTCCTATTTTAAGAACTGTCATGTATTGCAACTTTAAAGTTGTTGGAACCTTATCATCGGGTAATTGTCAAGTAAGTCAGTCTGTAAATGTTCATTCTTGCCAGTTGCTTGTGTTGAAAGTTAAACTGAAAAAAAACCCAAACAACAAAACCCCAGCAAGTTATCAGACCTACTGATCTCACCAAAATCAGTTAGGGTTTTGCCATTTGTCATTGGTACCAGGAGTTCACTTTAGCTAAATAAAATTAGCTGTTCTCCTGTAAACAACTCTTGGCAATGGTGAAAACCTGGTAAAGTGAAGTAAAAATAGTAAATTGTTCTGGCTCAAGAAAAGGTGGGGGAGGCAAAATAACCTTCATATGTTCCTTTTGAAAAGTGTCTTTTTTAATGGTCGTGCAAATGCTTTATCTTGAGATGAGACCATTGCTATGAGAAGTTTGCTGAAATATTTCTTGTATGATGTGCCCAGTGGCACTGGCAATGGAAATACAATGTATTTTTAATTACTATTAAAACAGAAGCTGCTAGAATACGTCTTTGAAAGCATCTCACCTTCTGTTCTCCATAATTTTCCAATTCTAACCATCAATTGTACCGTGTTTCTGTTCCTTCTTAGACTTTTTATTTCTTAATGCTAAAAATGCATTTAAAGTGTTCTGTATTGTTTAATAATTGTTAGTATTCCTTGAATGTCATAGTGTCTGTGTAGGAAGCAAGAAGAAAAATGGCTTCACTGTAGATAACTTGTCTAACACATAGCAACAGATTTATCTCCTTAACTCAGTATGTGTCCTTCTTATATTTTGCTCACTTCTGTTCTTCTGCTGCTGACTTGTGCAGCTGCTGCCTTAGGTGCTGTCAGGCTACTGTGGTCAAGCTCAGTTTTTTGTTTAGCGGTAACCTGGTTGCCTAGCATCAAAGCACCTTTATTCTAGTATTTGACTTTTCTTGTTTTAAATATGTGAAATACCAAGCTGTGTACCAGCCACAGAAAGCAAGATGCTTTGCAACTGAGCAATGAATCCCGATCACGTTGAGATATGTGTGCACACACAATTTCAGCTCCTTTCCTTCAGAAACGTTGGTCCTAGTGGGGTGGTTCTGGCCAGTATTCTGAATAGTTATAGTAGAATTACATTTTCTAAAATTAAGGATTACTTATATAAATGTACTTTTCTAAAATTAAGTTAAAGCTAATGCCATAATAGAGACGAGTACAATGAAAACTTATTTTCATGATTAGTTAAGTAATTGTTTTCTTAAAATATTATCCTTCATAAAAGAAGTAATATCTAATATTATATTTAGCTGACTGCTCCCAGGCCTCGAGTCTGTAGTCTCTAAATGACATCAAAATCAATCGATATCTCTTAAGAGTACAGTGAAATAAACTTGAAACTAAAAAGTATGAAAATCAATTCAATAAAAATCTCAAACCCACACATAATCAATGCACATACAGAAATTCTTTAGCACCTCAGATATTTGTTCCTGAGGTGGGCGGTTGGTGTCTAGATTATTTGAGCTCAGCAAAGCTGCTTCTGTGGTCTGGAGAGTGTATTCAGAATGCAATAAAACTGGTTATGGAATGTGTTTAAACTCTGGTTTCCTGATCTATTAGAAACTTGATATTTTAAAAGTTCGTTAGTGGTTGTGATTTGCAGTGAGACTTCCCTTCATGTGCACATATTCTTCCATGAAATTGTACTCTTATAAACGGTCTGACTGTTAATGTTGTTTACCGTCTGTTTTACTGGTTATGGTCCCTTCATCCTCCCTTCCAACTGTGCTCCAAAAGGCATTGGGTGGGGGGAAGATTCAGGCTTGAGTTTTTGTTAATTTGGAACCTCTAACTTTTCATTAGGTTTTATCTCAGCTTTTCTCTTCTTTATTCATTTCGTTCAACTATATTTTTATGTATTTTTACATTTGTGTGTTTATATATATTTCCACACAGATCATATTGCACTTATTTTTGTTGCATGAAACACGTACGTATCAAGGTTTCCAGGTGTCTCTTTTTGGCTCTTCTTGCAGAAAGATAATTCTCGGAAAATTACTCTCTGTGGGCCACATGAAAGAGAAGGCTTTATATTTATAAAGACGAATAAGGGTCTAATTGCCAAAGATACTGCATGGAGTCTATCAGTTCACTTATCTTTATAATGAATTTTCACAATGCTTTTGTGACTTTGTTAATGTTAATTACTTAATTATCTACTGTCACATAATTATGCAGATTTTAAGGGGCTGCTAAAGTGTTTTGTTCTGTAATTTCTGAAACGTTGGTTGATAGCGTTGAGTGTGGAATAATGTTGCTGAATATGTGCTAGCTACCATATTCTATCTGTTGGAGGAAGTAATTCTACAGTATAGAAGACAGCAATGGTTGTGCTGATCTAATGCAGAGTAATTACCTGTGAAAAGCTGTTAAAGGCAGAGCTGCTTTTCTTTTTCTTACAATTACCTATTTAGAATACATCTTTCTCTACTCCTACTTAGTGTAATGAAAACGGGCAGTATTTTAGACTGCTACTTTTAAAACTGAAGTAGTACTGAATGGATAACCTTTATAGCCTCATGGTTGCACAGGTTCCCCCCTTTCTGAGTATTTCTGCCCAGTCCATTTTAGTTTCCTTCCCTTAGTTTCTTTATAGGCTCTTTGAATAGGTGATTATTTTGTCACACCAATAACATAGCTGTACAAATATATGTTAAATGTACATATCTACACCAGTTTTGCTTTTCCATTTTGTTCTTTGTATTTCTATAAACTTAATCTATAGCTCTTGGTAAACTGAGCATCTGATAGTAAAAGGGAGATGATGTGGATTCTGTTTTGTGAGTTCATCTTTTTTGGATGTTAGTGGGGCTTTGAAAAATTCTTAATTGGTGAGAATTTCCAGTCTGACTTTCGGATTGTTAACAGGGCAACCAGTGTGCCATCACAATTGAATAACTGTATTACATTATCACTGATGTAATGAATTTTATTTTGTTAGCCTGAACATTAATTGCGAAGGTGCCCTCATCTATTATCTAATGAGAACAAACTGAAGCTTGAGGAAATTCCTCAGATGTCTAAGGCCTGCAAAATATCTGGTTTGCAAGCAGAAAAGCTTTTTTCCTGTCACCAGTATCAGGGCTGTGAGACCAATAAAATGAAAACTGCAATGGGAGCATCAGATGTAGTAAAAGAGGGTTACATTGCAGAATTTGCTACAAAACTCATGCTTTTTGATATTTGGATTTTGACAGCTAATTTAAGATTTGAAATATTTTTTTAAAATCTACCTGTGCCAAAGTAGAACCCTAAACCTGTGGCACATTTTCTAGTAGGCATGTTATAGGGTCCTACTGTCATGGAAAGTGTCGCAAAAGGACTTTTTTGCTTTTAAGAGTCCCAGCTGAAGCCAAAAAATCAGCAATCAATCAGAAAGTTTAAAAGACGTGAGAGTCAGTGACTGAGTACAATTATTGTCTTTGTATGTGTTTTAGAATAAAACATGCTGGTGTTGGGCTATGTATCTACTTATTTAAAAGGAGCAGTATGCCATTTATCTTCTCTGTAGATTCAAAAAGCTATACGTGTTATAGTAAACCCTAGTAAAATGTGGCTTTTTAAATGGCATTTGCCTGCATCCAAGATATTATTGGACTATTCTGAAACCTCTGAAAATCTTTCAAACTCTGTGTACAGGTGAACTGTGGGACTAGTGTGGCCTGGATTATGGTGGTGTAGCCATAGTGTGGTGTCGATCTTGTGTTAAACATTTACTGGAGTGCTTGAATTTGCCTGTTTTGCCTATATGGGTTCTGTTGTCATAGACGTCACCATCTTCAAATACATCGTCTTTATTTGAACGAATGGAGAAGCTTTCCTTCTTCAGAGGTATGACCTGTTAGAATTTAAATAATAAAACTGAATATTCCTTCCTTACGCTTGCTGCACCCCTTGAGACCATTGTGAATTCTACTACTTGCAAGTGCTGTTTTATGTGCCAGTTTTAACAAAGAGCTGCATCTGTTGTGGTTTGGGTCGGACTGGCCACTGAAATGAACAACAGATGTTCTCCCCCACCTCTCTTTCCAAGGAGAGGAGGGAGAGAGAGAGACTTATGAGTTTAGAAGAAAACTAAACTACTTTAATGAAAAAATTAATAGAAGAATAAAAAGAAAATAATGACTTAAATACACACACAAAACCAGTACCAAGCTCCCCGGGTGACAATCCCATCACCGTCAGGCACAGGGAAACTCCCAGACTGGACTTGGTGACTGATGGGAACTGGCTTCTGGATCTGGATTCAGGAATGCATGGATCAAAAGCAGATGAACAGAGTTGTCCTTGGATTCTGGCCATTGAAGAAAGAGGGCTGACCCTTTGATCCCTCAGCTTTTATACTGAGCATGAGGCAGATGGGATGGAATACCCTCTTGGTCAGTTTTGGGTCACCTGTCCTGTCTGCTCCTCCCCACAGGTGTGTGACGCCTCTACGCTCTTCTGCTTCAGACCTCCAATAGGGCAAAAAACAAAGTTAGTTGGTCTTGGTTATTATAGCAATAATGATAAGCAAGAGCTTCTCTGCATACCATTCCTTGGCATCAACTATAAACCATAGGTGTTATCACTCAGAGTGAACCGTTTTCTGCACAAAAAGCTGTTAATTTCAGTAGTTAGAACAGCCTTAGCTAAAAAGTGAAGTTACTGAACAGAAAATTTGTTCTGTTTCACCACAAACCAGGACAGCATCGTTAGTGGAAGTCTCTGCAGAAGCTCATGAATTTGGTGCTCTGTAGCCAGCTGGTTATTGTGAGGACAGTCTGGAAGATCTTCCAGAAGCGGAAGCAGATTTGGGGGGATGTGTGGGGAGGAAATTCCCTGTTTTGTTTTGTTAGGCAACTTTGTAAGGCATTACTTAAAACAATTTAGTTTGTCTAATGTAATTAAGTCACTAAGCATTGTAGAATAGTAGCCAAAGATATTTAACAAACAAGGATTAACAATGTTTAATTTTTATGTACATCAATACACGACTTGCATTAGCTGCAAATTATTTCAGATGATACTGTGAGTTATGATAGGATTGGGTATTTGTCATAATACACAAAACTACGTTATAACATCTGCTATATCTTTATTTTCAGTATGTCAACCTTCTTAATTAAATAGTACTTTTCTTTTCATTAGGTCAGCCAGTCTTGTACACAGCATGTTTTAGCATAATGAAAACTTAGTTGACTAAAACCACAACTTTGATGGGGAAGGAGGGAATGTTGGAGTGTGGAACAAATTAATCTGACCTATAGCAAGACAGGTCAAATTCAATAGTTTAATCTGTTAAATAGCGAACAGAGATTCTATTATTCTCACGTGGTGGTAAAGGTGTCTGGGAATGATGTTATTTCAAAAGTGATTTAAGTTACTAGGGAGACTATAGACATTGATTTCTAGTGCATCAGTGGAGCAGTAGTATTTCTATGGTCATGGTCCATGTGAAAGAAATCATTATACTAACTAAAAGCATAACGAAGTTTAAACTGTTTTAACTTATGTAACTTATGTTATAACTTGGCACATTTTGGAGATCTTAATCATGTTGTCAGTAAATGAGACATGAACTTCATAGTTAAAGATATCTACTCATTCAGGGGTTCTTAAAAATTTTCTTGAAAAATGTTTCTGTGTCACCTTTTTGAATTAATCTGCTGATAGCAAACTGACACCATCAGAATTCTAGGTTTTAATTTAACAAATGTGTGTGCAGTCTCACTGTGATACACTGGAAAGGTAACAGTTATGTTTGTGTAGTAGGTGAGTTGGATAATGAGCAACTCTCTACCAAATACAACCGCCAATGGAAGTAGGCTGTAGAAGATAAAATACATCAATTAAATAACATAGGTACCTTAGGTATTTAACTTCACCTGTGCTGCTCAAATTTAGTTTATATTCCTTATTCTTGATTATTTTTCTTTTTAAATTTTTTATTTAATAGTTGTGAAGAGAATATTCTGTATGAATCAATGAGAAATATTTTGGCTTTATCACTAACATCAGAAAATTTACTGTAAATGTATTTATGTATTATATCTCAGAACAAGTGCCTAAGAGTTTTTGTTCCTAAGCATTAAAGTTTCAAAATTTCAAGTTCCAAATACTTACAGCTAATTGCTCTTAAACAATTCTTATTCATAGACATGAGAATATATTTTAGCAAACTTCATATTGGTTTTCTTTTTATGATTGGCCTATACATAAAAGCTGAAGATTATCACCCATTTGAATAATCATCAAATATTTTATTAGCTCTAACACTTAATTTTTCAGACGTAGTGAATTAAGAGAAAATTAATTTTGCATGGGTTAAAGCCATAAGAATAGAAACAACAGAATTGTTAAGAAAACATATGAGATGCCTCAGAGTAGCACAAGGTCTTACTAGGAACTCTAGAGGAAATAATTCACCATTCCATTTGGAAAAAATCATAAGATAAATAAAACAACCAGCACTTCACCTGAATTGCTTACTGTAAGATCATGTTTTGAATGTCATCTAATCTAAGTAACCAGATGTATTTTCACTTCTTTGGTATTCATCTTCCTCATCTCCTAAGAAAAAGAGGACAGTTGATGTTCTCGTTACTTATGCGTTTACTCATTTTTTTGCTTAGATGGCTTTTAAGCTGGCTGCCTCCATATACTTTCTGCCGCAGCAGATTTAATATTTCATTAAAAGTGCATTAATGAGAGCATTCCACTGAACGTCCCTTTTAGACAGGCTGCAGAACTATAGCAGTCCTCATAAGAAATGCCCTCTGGGAGATGCTCTGGAAAATAAAGCCAAATGAGCTGAGGGCTGTGTGTTAATAATACTGTATGTTATGTTCACAGGTGCAGTCACATAATCTGCGTGAGCTGCTCTTGTTCTTAGGTTGTATATGCAGAAGTAAGATGAGATGTGTTTATTTTTAATTGCAATGACAGAAATCTCATAAAAATCCTCTGATGCAATTTTTATACCAAGCCAATACTTTTTTTTTTTTTTAGGATTCCCAATAGTATTGGGAATATTTATAAAATGTTATTTCTAGATAAAAATCAAACAGGTGTTGCTCTTGAGCTATGCCATTCTATTTCCCATTATGTAAAGGGAATTCACATGCAGGATTTTGATGCTGTGGATACATTTCTGGCTTCCCTTTTCTTTTGCTGTACTCTTACTCTCCCTTCTTTCTTACCAGAAGTGAAGCTTGTTTTGAGGAGAAATGCAATGTATGAAATTATTCTCCAAATTAATACAGATGATTTTTCTACATAAACTGAATCTCTTCACTATTGAAGCCTTTTGACAACAGTAGAATTACAAATAATACATCAATAAAAGGTCATGTAAGGCTTGCGTATGTTTAGATTTGTCCTTTGAAAATATAAGCATAGGATTTCATAGAAGAGGTAGGGAGGTTTCACTTCTTTTTAACTAAACTGACGGTGAATCTGGAACTAGTTTGTCCCCTTTTCCACATATCTCTATCACAAAGCAAACTGTGTATCAAAGGACTGAATACTCAACTCCATTTTCTTCGTCTTCTGTTAGCCAGTTCTCCTTGTTAAAGGCAAAGGGACCGGTGGGTAGAGCAGATCTGGGTAAGAAACAGCCCTCTTGTGACTGCTTGGAGGCTGTCAAAATAAGAGAAATTATGAAGAGCATATACTATCACTGAATAACACTGCATTACTGATATGTAAAAGCTGTCAAAGAATTTGCTCTGAGAACCCTTCCAGAATCAAGGTGTAGGGATGTTCATCCAACCTCTTATAGTGAGGGGTCCTGAAGTCTGGATTCTTCAGAGCAGTTAGATTGGTGGCATGGGAAGAAATTGGCAGTGTTTGCTTTTGTGCCTGTAGGAATTAACAATGTTTGAAAATATCTTCCATAATTTAAACCCACTGAATCATGCTTAAAATGATACAAATCTGTGTGGTGGACTTTATAAATAATGTCAAGGACTTTTTTGCGATTTCCTAAATTGTAAGATTCTGATAGGACAATGAATAAAGAAGAAAAAAGTATTATGACTGTGTACTCATAATAATACTTTGCTAAGGTGCTTTCTCTCCTCTTCTTGTATTCCAGTCAAAACTAGTTTTCCTTTCTCCTTCCTGTTGCTGTATTCTTGATAAAAGCCTGCTCTAGTTAACTCCGTTCTTCTCAACTCACAGTCTTGCAGAAGAGCCTTGTTTGGATGAATTCAGGAAGGGTCAAAAAATCTTACTAAACCCGATGAATTTATTTTGTGATTAGCGATAAAGCACTATTATTTAAGACGGAAATTGCTACTCATTGTGAGTGAGTAAATACTAGAAAGCATAGCTGTAGATTTATTTTTTTCATTTTTCGTCTAATTAATAAGTCTAAACTGTAAACATACTTCTAATACTCCAAGTCTTCTGTAGCCAACATGATTAAAAATGCCACATTCCCTCTTCCAGTTCTCTTGTTGTTACTTCCAGCAGTGTCTGTTGCCTGTTGAATTAAAAAAAAACAAAACCAAACAACAACAAACCACCAACCAAAAAACCCCCACAAAACCCAAACCATGTCGTTTGCTTATATCTTCTTACAAGATTATATACATAAATGGACAACACAGAGCCCATTTCTGATATTTGTTTTCCTGTTTGATTCAGTAGCATTCACATTTTTTGCCTTATGTTGTATAAGCCTGTTCATTGCACTCCTCCCACTAATGTCCAGTTCCTGGAAGCTCTTTGGGAGTGAGAGGGAACCTCCTTTGATTAATTTTTGCTATGCTTACATCCTCTTTTAGTACCTCTGCTTTATATTGCACAGTTATCATTCTCTCCTTTCCACCATGGTTTTCCCAAGGTTTCTTCGTTTCTACTCCTTCTCAAGCAAAAACACCAGTTGCACATCACTGATCTTTTTTTTTTCCCTGTTCATGGATTGTTCTCAACTTGTTTCTCCTGAGTCTGTTCTGGTAGCTCTTTTCTAACTTGACTGGTATTAAATTAATGCTGATCTAGGTGTCAGTGGAATTGTAATTATTTTCATCTCTTTGGAGAGAGAGGTGGGGGAGAGCATCTGTTGTTCACCTCAGTGGCCAGTCTGGCCCAAACCACAACATTTTGCTTTTACTTAATTATGGTATGGCCCAATTGGGAGAGGGTGGAGGTTGGTTGTTGTGGTGTTTTTTTGGTTTTTTTTTTTTTTTTTTTTCTCGCCTGAATGGAAAGAATGCAAGTCTTCCATACTTTGAAATTAGTCACATCTCCTTACGGAAATGTTTCATAATCTAGTTTTCTGCTCTTTATAATTAACTTTATAATTCCTGAAATTAGAATAGACCTTAATGAAAGTGGTAGTCAAAGTTGAAACTTTGTGTTGACATATTTGGGCATATCTGTATGGACATATTTGATCTAGCCTTAAATTATCTAGTTTAGTTGTCAATAACTATGTAGTGGTGTACAGCTGTGAAGCTATGCTTTAACCATCAAATATTTGCTCACGTTTCTTAGCCAACCTGCGCTGCTTGTTGCTGTAAATGAAGTTGATAGCTCAGGTCCTAGTAAAGCTACTGTAGAGCTAATTTGAATGTTTTGCATAAGCTGTAGCCACTTTTTGTCTTGTGCTTGTAAGTATTGCTTAGAGAAGTTATCCAAAGCCCGATGATCGTTACAACTTTTAAAATAAGACATTAAGGAGATTAATCCTTGTCTGTGGTTGCAATATTTAATTTGGACATTTTTTCTGGTGGTATTGAGACAGGTTCCCAAACTGTAATACCATTTGCAGTTATAAAAAAACCAAAATAAAACAAAAAAAAACCCCAAACCACAAAACCCACATAATCCCCCTGCTACAACCTAACAAGAAGTAGCATTCCCGCCTTCTTTGACGGGTGCCTAGTTCGACCTCAAGGGGAATGTTTCCACCCATGTGGTTGCCAGTGGTTTTTCAATAACTTGACCACATGCAGTCTTTAACAGGCAAGTACATGTGAAGATCAAAATCGTGATCATCATTGATGGGTGTTAATTTGCTATATATGGTTACAATTCCTGAGAGCTTCCCTCCTCTTGACATAGTTCTGATTGCAACAATATATGAACGCTTTCAAAACTTGCACGTGCTGTACAAGCGGAGGCACAGAGTAAAGCAGGTAGCATAAAGTACAGGCTAGGGGAGTAGCAGCGGGTTCTGACCAAATCCAGAGTAGTAGCAGGAGCGGAGCAAATCCAGAGCTGGGAAGCCAGAAACAATTTCTGGATTTCCAACTGAACAGTCAGTTTACCCAACAGTTGCCTTCTATTTTATGAAAAATTGTTAAAAATACAAAAATTATCAAAATACCTGATAAGTATGCAGTTCCTTACAGCAGCATAGAAAAACTCTTGCTTTTCAAACAAAGCTGATTTTTTTTGTCATCTGAGGACACTGAAAATGAAATTGAATGTTTTGAAATCATGAAGTTATCTGTCTATTCAGTACCCAATTTCCCTAGGAAAGCCTTTCAGAAGTTGTGAATTCTTTCTCTCTTCCTTTATTTTTTTTTTTTAAAGCTGTAGTAAAATTCATCCAACTTGCCCTAGTGGAAGTGCAATTAAAAACAAATGCAATTGCTGAGAGAGCATCTTTTGTTATCTCAGCACTGAAACTAGCTAGTAGACCTGAGAATGCTAGAAGTTGGCTCGACCGTGATATCCAATGGTTTGATTTAAGACACCATGTAATTAAAAACTACTAGTTGCCCTTCCCTTGAGCCAGTTATTTGCAATGACAAAGAGACATGCTTGATAATAGCGTTACAAATAGTGGTGCAGTTGAACTGGCATCAGTTGTAAGTATTTTGTTTCAGATTTCATTATGTAGTCAGGAATACTGTTCTCAAAGTTTTGATGTTGTCTATTTCTGTTTAATTGGTAAAAATCTATTTAAAAAACCCCTCATAGTTTCCAGCCAAATTGATTGATACCAAATTTTACTTGAGATAGTATTGTATAATAAATACTATACCATCTAGGCAGACAACTATAAGGAAGGTCTAGTCTTTAAATGGTTTGTTAAGTTTTGCTTTAGGTATTGCCAAACTGCTACTTGAATAACTGCCAGTTTTAAAAATTACTATCTGTAATAGTACAAAAGTGATCCGTAACACAGATAATACTGCATCCTCTGATATTATGTGTTAAAGGCAAATACTATATTACTCTGTTCAAGATCATTTGATTATGGAATTTAATAGAGCTCTCACCTCTACAGTGCTAATTTATAGTCATCATCTGTGGTAAAATAGAAAGTTATCACCGACATTAAGTGCAACATATGGTTCTGTATAATAAAATTCATGTTGCGCTCTACCCTTTAGCCTCTACCATATGGTTTTGATATAATTTGTAGCCAATTGTTATGCCAGATAAGTTTTTTTTTTTAAAAAAAAAAAAAAGAAAAGTCGTATAGTGATTTACTATTGGAAGTGCAAGAAAACCACCGTGCTTCCTACACTGTCATTGATCAACTGTTTGTATCAACTTTGATCTATTGCTTTTCACTCAATCTACAGAACACCTTAAACTTTTTTTTATTTACCTACTAGCTATTAAAAGGTTCCGTTAACCATGATATTGGGGCAAATAGGCATATAGTTTAACTAGTAAGAGTGGATCTGATGTAGGAAATTTTGGATTTGATGGTTGTTGTGACAGGATGAAAAGATAACTTAAACTTTTGGAGTTTCAGTTTGGTAGTAAAAATACTTAATATTTTGTAGATGGGGGTTGAGTGTGTATGTAAATACATATATGTATCTACTCTCAAAATCGAAGCATGACACGTCTCTCCAAGTCTTTGAATGTAATTCAGTTAGGAGTTATAAATTTTTTACTCAGTCTTAATTTAAATGCATGGGTTGAAGTGAATCATTCAGTTCTGCAACACAAGCAGTGATATTTGAATATTCTATAAGTTTCAGAAATAAAACCACAAGATTGTAGAAGTAAAAGTTTCCTACTTGTGCAGGTTGAAATATGGGAGTTCATTGGTCCAGCCAAATTTCTGTGTTTATGAAATCTATGAAATCTATTTTATTTTTTTCCCCTATTAACAAGGGGTGCTGTTAGTGATACGTTCTTTAGCGAGTGTATATATTTCTGTCTACTATGTTTTAGATTTTAATTTGTTTTGCTAGTGGAAGATATCACGGTATATTGCATTTTACTTGAGGACAACCTGTAGAGGATGACTTTATTAATTTGGAAGAAAATGCTTTTCATGAGTATATGGAAGTTAGGATGCTGATTTAAAGTGTATCTGAAGGTATTAATAGGCTGCCTCAATCAAGAGACTTTTCTGAAGATCTCACGTGATCATGGTTTCTGATGAGATTCTTTGTTTTTGTCTAATTCGTGCTGCACCAGAAATGCTGCACTAGTCAATTTTCTTGTAGCACTAATACTGGGAAGAGAAAATGAATAAACTCAATGGGAAAACTGAACCTTCCAAAGAGTAAGGGAAGAAATATGTGAGTTCTGACAATTGTATCCTAAATCTCCTCACTCCCTTACGCTATGAAAATACTGAGCTGTGGGTTTTACTGATGGCTGGCAAGCAAGCTATAAGGCCCATTCCAACTATCTGTTTTTCACAAGTCTTGAAGGATTTCATGTCCCTGAAACCTCTGTCCACGTGGCAAATTTTGGATTTGACCAGCAAAGTCAGCATTCAATGGGCAGGATAGATGGACAGGTAGCATGAGGAAGTCTGTGGTATTTCCTTAAGAAAGTGGACTAAAAAGTGAGCAGCTGATAATGATTAGGAAACAAATCCTGGAAATGGAGAGGGGTGTAGCTGCAACAAAGAAATTGTTACACATTTCTAGGGATAATCTTGAGTCTTCACCCTTGTGGGACAATTCAGGTGTGTTATAAAGAGCATCTGTAACACTGATAGTCCCTGAGCGTATACTGCTTTTAAAGTAGGGCATGATGAAATTGTACCGTATACAGTGATCTTGCCAAGAACTTAATTTCAAGGTGGCTGTACAGCAATATTAATCAGTTTTTCATCAGAGTTTGCACTAAATACAATTGGTACAACTTACTCTTCTAGAATCCTTCAGTACAACCAATCTACTAAAACGCAGAACTTTTGGAGAAAGACTTGCTGATTCTCAAGGTCTACCTGGGTCATCAGATTATTATGCCTTGTAAATGCCTTTAATTTCTGGAAGTAGTGAGAGACACTGAAAAAATTATTTTTCTAACTTTCAAGCAACATGTTTTTATTCTACAAATATATCTTTCTATAACTGCAAGTGGATTCTGAAGGAATTGCTTATATTGCTTAATGCATTCTGTCACTTTTGGTATCTTGTATTTAGAGTATTTGATGTTTTGTGTACATGTGTATAGAGATGCTTTTAGACCAACAAGTTCGTGTTTATATAAAATTAAAAAAAGGTAGATAAAAGTCATAATCTGGTGCAAATTCATTCTATTTGTGTTGCAATTGGTTGTTATTAGTTACACAACTAGATGCAGCTGGAAAAGTCTACTTTCACAGATGCCGATAAAATTCTGTTATCCTCACAGGACAGGATTTATTTGCTGTGGCTTTTTTTTTCCTTTGTTTTTTAGCGTTTAAACAAACATTAAATGTCACTTTTCACTTAAAACAACAATGTTAATTGGCCACTTTTAACTGCATGGCCATCACAGATTTTAAGAGTTTAATCCAGTGCTTTGAACAGATGGCCAGTACACTGAGCTTCAGAGGTTGCGTTAAATTGGGCAATGATTTCCTGTATGCCTGTGGCCAAATTACATCTTTATACTTTGTATATGGATTTAGAGTGTTTTGCTCTACTTAATGCATTTGAAAGGTGATTTGCCTGCTGAGCACATCCAGGTGTATTATTTTTGAAATTTTAAGATAGGTGTCCTGGTGGGAATTCAGCAATAAGCATAATGAAAAAGCCTTTCTTCGAATAAATTCCTAAGCACACTGGAAGTTCTCATGTGTGATAGAAAACTGGCACTGGTCAACAAAAATTATGTGATAGTGTCACAGCTCATGTATTTCTAGCTAAACTACCATGTGCATTCTACTTGCTGCACAGCAATGTTGGGAACATCTGGAAATATATTTCTGGATAAAAGTGAGAATTAGTTCTGTGCTCAATCATTCTCAAGATGCAACAAATGACTCTAAGGAAGTATTCTCCATTGAATGCTAGGCAGGTATTTGATCAGGTGAAGACAAAATTCAAGGAAACTAAATGATTTGCACTTGCACATACTACAGGTAGAAATAGTGAAAACTATATACTTGGAACCTCTAAAGAGAATAACAAGGTGTTGTGAAGTCTTTCCTATGTTTGTAGATGAATATGCCTAAACATTCAAAGCAGTGGTTAAAATTAGGAGGTTGAAGGGTGGGATTGCATGGGGGCTGTGCGTGGAATAATTTTCAAATAAGGTGGTTACCTATGTCTTTGTGCTGTTTAGCCATGTTTGCTTCCTTCACTCACTTGAACATTAAAATACTCCCTACAGTATAATAGAATGCTCCAGTTCTAACTTATCTACATATGCTGTTAAATAGCGATATTCTCATTCTCAATATTTCCACAAAGAAAAAATATGGAGGCAAAGAAACATCTTCAAAACTAACGGTCTGAGCTTTCTTGAGAGTATTTTCATATATTGCACAGTTAATTTTATCTGTTTTGTATGTTCCAATTGTACTATAATATTGTACAATAGTGAAATATTACACATGAGACTACTTTCCATGACAGTGTAAGAGCTCTCCTGATACCAAATTAGGGTCTTGGTATGTTTTTTTTAATTTATGTGGAATTTCAGAGAAATTTTCAGTGACTTTTCTGGAGCTATGACCGAAGTGAAAAAATGTGTGGTTTTGCTTCTAAGACTTAAGCAATAACCTCTAATTGTGTATGTGTACTTTAACAACGCCTATCGAAATTTCCTCAAGCAGTTGTTCCTCAGTTGGATATCAACTGTAGCAAACCACAGAAAAGAGAGAAAAGGATTTTTTAATTAATATTATTGCTTTTGAATAAAGAGGGGAAATAGCAAAGGTTATATTCTGTTCATTAATCATTAAGAATTAAATTGACCTGAGTAAAACCATTTTTTTAATCCTTGGCTCTGGTCCTTTATTCTGCAATAGCTGCAGTCATTTGAAGTAAATTGTCCATTAAAACACTCTTCTGGCTTTTGAAAAATTGCATCAAACTGCCTCCTCCAGGGAAACACAGCCTTGAGTAGTTGTGTAAATTTATTCTTTCTGTCAGACACATAGGTTGCCTGAATTCAAAGACTCACATATGCACAATGCAGCAGAAATAAGCAAAGGGAAGGTATATGGTCTTGTCAAGTTAAAGTGAAGATGTTAAAAGCTTGTCATTTGTTTTGTGTGATGGCACAAAATTGTTTTTTCACCTATATTGGTTTCAAACACTTCTCAATTTGTAATAATTTGAGTAACCGTTACAACTACGCAAATATACTCAGATAATTATCAATCCCATGCTTATGTGTCTCATCCATGGAATAGTCTCCCTTATTTTGAACATGAGGGACTTAAAAAGGAGCAGTATTGGGAAGGGAAATGAAATGTCTGAGAAATATAGGGGTAGGACAGAGGCAGTCAGTTTTCTAAGCTTATACTTATCCAAACACAGTCACTGCTGGCTTTAAAGTTTGCATTTTGGAAACATACCATAGGAAACATGAAAAATATTAATGTTGTTCAAACTGTTAATTCACTGTAAAGTTGAGATAGCATGTAAGTTTAGGTTTCAACCTTAATCAGTACGTGGAATTGAGTTAGAATGTGCTATTCTTATGAAAATTTAATTGTCTAATCTCAGTTGTCTCTGTTTTGTCTCATTTATGCGCACATTTAATGGTTTAGAAGTCTGTGTTTTTCTTAAGTATGTTTTCAAGGGAAGTTATATCAGTTCAGCCATTGCTCTTCTAGAATTTACTCTGACATAATTACACCAGGGCATCCCAGCTTTTCAGAGTGGTTAAAAATACTGTAAATTGCATGAGCTTTGGTAGATAGTTAATGCGGAAGAAGTTATCTGTGGTTAGAACTGTGAGGAAAAAGTTGAAGGGGAGAAAAGATAACATGCAAATATGGCACAGATACAGTTTGAGCTGAGAATGGACTGCCAAATCCAAGTCAGAATGAGTAAAATTCTAGGATATGAAGGAGAACAGATTCGTGTCTGTATCTTGGCTAGTTGCTAGTCATTGCCATTAGATTGGTCTTGGCAGCCACTTAAAGCAATGGGTGTTCTTTCAAGAAAGGTGTCTGTCTTGAGTTGGGGGGGCAGGGCTTGGTGGTGGTGTGTGGGTTTGGTGTTTTGTTTTTTTGGTTTTTTTTTTCAATTTAGGGAAGAAGGTTGCTCTTCCTTTTTGCAGATAGTGGCTTGTATGCAGTTGACTTAATGGAGCAACAGGAACAAGTTGTGTGACCCTGTGAGGAAGCAGAGATGCAGACAGAGCTTAGTGGAATGATATACCTCAGGGTTTCTAAACAAAGAAACTCCATGATGGCCCTGGGGGCAAGTAACATAGAAAGGACGAGTGCAAATGTATTCTCACAAAAAAGTTCTTACAGAATATACTTAGCCCTGGAAAAATGGTTAGACAGCAGAATGCTTTCATATTTACATTCTCTATAATGCATGCAGAAGAGAAGTCTCACTAGCACATAATATACTTCTTTAATAAGTGTTTGATCAGGTTGCTGAACTTCAAGATCTGCTGTATCAGGCAAAATGTGACAAGCAGTTAGTCCGATTATTATCAGACTTCAGTGAAAGACAAAGTCCTTGTTTTATATCCAATTGGACTATAATGAAAAAAGTTGCCCACAGTTTCTGTCCAAAAGCATAAAGAAGATTGTATAATCAGAATAGTTGTAGTTAGAAGGTGCCTCTGGAGATTGTTCAGTCCAAGCACCCTGCTTGGAGCAGGTCAACTGAAACAGGTTGCTCAGCACTGTGGCCAGTTGGGTTTTGAATATATCCAAGGTTGGGGACTTGATAATCACGTGCTGATGCATGGAGTTGTCTTTCTGCAGGTCCAATGCGTTGTATTTCTATATCTAGAAGTTCATGAGTGTTCTGTCTACCTGCTTCTCCAGCCTGTAAGGGTGGCTTTGAAAGGCAGCACAACTGTCTGATCTATCAACCACTCTTCCTAGTTTGGTGTCTCCAAACTGGCTGAGATGTAGATTTCATCGTCGAGGTCATTAGTGAAGATGAACAATATTGGCCCCAGTATTGACCTCTTGGGTACACAACTAACTGGACTTTGTGCTGCTGATATACTTTGGACCCAACAGTTCAGCCAGTTTTCAATCCAGCTTATCTAGTTTGAACATCATAAATTTGTGATAGTTACATATTTCTTCTTCAGTATTCTAGCAATAGAGGTCGTTTGATGTATAAATTTGCTGCTAGCTTCAAACTGAGGAGGTTGAAATTCATCCCCTGCTTTTAGCAAGCAGGGGAAGGTGCCATTGTATAACAGCGTTTCTTCAGCCCCTCTGGAAAGGAATTTTAATTAATGCTTTAGGTGACATTTGAGGAGTGTGAACTTTGGCAACTTTTTGAACATTTTCAAGTAGTTTAAACACATCCATACTGACTTGTGTTTTCAAAAAATCACACTTCAAATGTACTAAAATATAACAGTCTGAGAAGCAAATGTTGAGGATCGATAGTGGTGAAATAATTTTAATAGGCAGAATTATTTATTTAGCAGCAAAGCTAGGGGCTGAGCAGTTACACTAATGTATAGTGAAAAATGTCTTTTCTTAAAATACCAGATAATGTTCAGAAGTTGATGACTGTCCTGAAATCTTTTCCTGAATGCAGAAGTGGAGGTATGTAATAGGTTCTTTTGTTTATGTAGAAGATACAGTCTTTAAAATTTAAATTAAAAATACATGCAATGCATTAAAGTTCCTATTTGTTAAAAAGCATGAGCAGAATTGTTTTATCTGATATCGAATGGTTTTAAAATTCCAACTGAAAAGCAAAACACTTGTAATGGGAAGTTAAGAGGCTGGGAAATAGAGGCACAAATTTTGAAGTCTTGAATTCTTTCATTTTTGGTGGTGTTGCTTTCAATCACTTTTTAAGCATTGGTCAGTAGCTCCATGACCATTCTACACACTGAAATGCGCAGTCTTGCCATTTAACAAGGCAGCAGAATTTTCTAGGGAGAGGAAATAACTAGAGAAAGCTGGAGTTTTCTGTTAGGGGACTTGAGCTGGGCAGGTGAAAGCTGTTGAAAAGAACAGGTTGTTCATGTCTGAGGTCAGATCTGAAAATGGATTGAGGAAGGCTGGACCACGCAGTATATTGTTACTATTTTCATGAGGGAATGAAGATAGGAAAGACCCTAAACCAAGAAAGACTATGGACAGGAAGGAAGGGGAAGATGATCTCTGAAGGTCCTTTCCAACCCTTACCATTCTGTGATAAACCAAGGAAGTTACAACCAATACTAAAGTAGCTATTTATTCTAGGTCTTTGCCATGTCACCAGTAGTGCAAGTGGATTTCCGAGTTAATTTGCTTAGATTGTTTGCAAGTGGCTTAGGGATACAGTTGATAAAAGATGTATCTGTAGTTCTCCTTGGAAGGAATGTTGCTCTTAAGTGAATGTTGTCGCCTACCTGTAACTCAATATTCCATGTTTCTGCTAGTAGCAAAGAGCAAAAGTGGTGATCAGAAGACCGGTGATGTATTTTCAAGACAGTAAAATGCTCAGTCTGACACAGACTAGCATTAATTTGGTGACTGTCCTTTTACTTTGGACTGTTGCTTTTGGGTTTTGTTTTGCTTCCCCTTTAATCCAGCTAAGGGCTACAATCTTTGCTAGTAAACACTTTTCCATGTCTCCTTGAGACTACGTGTCAAGTGATTTTAAAAGTACAGTGCTGTTTTTCAGTTTCCTCACTTAAAAGTTAAGATTATTCTTATAGAAATATTCTATTCCTGAGGGGTTCTGGAGTAAAGGTCAGGTTGTTTGGTTTTTTTTTTTTTTGTTGCTGTTGTTGCTTTTTTTTTTTTTTTTTCCCCAAAACTCTTCTCTTTAGGAAGCATTGATAATGAAATTATGTAAAACTAACCAGATATTATTTCCTACAGGTCCCATAGTATCTTTGTAACCCTTAATTGTATGATTGGCACGCAAGCTACTCCAATCTTTTCAAGTCAGGAGTCATATCTTTGGATGCATACAGTCCTGCCTTGGGAGTTATTGTGCACAGTAAATCTATCCATTATACCTGGGTGGGAAAAAGACTCTTTCCTCAAAGTCTACCGTAGCAAAGATTTATTATTAGAGGGTCTGCAGCGTTCTTAGAACACAAGGAAAACTTAAGGCTTTCTGGAAGAAACAGCTTATCAGCAATCTATGTTTTTTAAAAAGTGAGGTAAATATGAAGTTCAATTTTTGTAATCTTTCAAATGACAACAGTGAACCAGATAACAGCTCCTCTTTCTCATACTTGTGAATACATTCTTACACTGACTTGAATTCAAATCATATCCCTATTTGGGCAATGCAAGGCATGGCATAGACAGTAGCAGCTCAAATATCGGAGAGAATAGACACAGTAGACTTATTGTTTCTCTAACTAGATGTTGTTTCATTAAATCAATTCTTAAATATCTGCTTTTCCATTTAAAAATGTTATCAGTATAGTATTTACTTGGATTTTGTATCTAACTGTGCTATAATGATTAATTTATATAAAAACATTGTAAATGAAGGTTCAAATCTGACCAGATAAAACCCTTTTAATTCTGCTTATATAACCATCACCTAATGATGATCTTAACTTCCATAGATGGGATCATAAGCTTAATATGTTGCAGTTTGTTTACTTAGAGATCTTTGTCTCCTTTTGTACGTAACACTAGAGCAGAGGAACACTGATGAAAAACACTGCATTTGAAATGAGTCCATGAAGTTCTGCTTTGCTGAACATAGTGGTATGCTTATTATTCATAAAGTGTAAGGTCAGGGCAGGCATGGATATCTTAAGTGTCTGGATTATTTGTGCAATAACTAGAATGGCACTTAGTGAAGTGCCTCCATCACACTTCTGACAAATTCTGTACTCTAGCAATAAACCATTCATTTGGTGGTCCCTTAATACATGAGTTAAACCATCAAATTATTTAATAAAAAACTGATTAATCTTGACTTGTAATAAGCTGAAAACAATCTACTGTTAATATACCTAGGACAGGATGCTTTAATGCTTCTTTTTCACACTATGGTCATAGTTACTTGCAAACCAGGTAGAGAATATTTTTTGGCATAAGAATGTGAAGTTTAGGTTCATTGACATATTCTGTGACAGCATCAAGAAAATTACTTTAAAAAAAGCACTTGCTGACAAGTTCAAGGTGAATATTTAGGAACTCCTGTGTTCTTCTTTTGATACTGCATTTAGTAGGCACCACATTCAAAATTGTTTCCCTTTTTTTTCATCTTCAGTTCGGGGGATCTTTCAATTCCCCAAACTTACAGGGGACTTAAAATATATATTGTTACTAAAGTGACTCTGTGAAAGTTGCAAAACGTTTAAGTAACTGGATATTTTGGCCATTCAGAACTTTGGGCACCTGCCTTCTGCTTTATTTACTTTTCTTGAAGTTTTTGCAGGATGCTAGTCTCAGTATAGGAGGGTTGCAGCTGACCTGAACCATCATGAACACAGTCAAAGCGCTGCAGTTTTTTAATCAACTGTAGCATCAGATCAGTGTTGCAACTTGAACATATCTATTGTGTATCTATGTGAATAACAAACTATACACATATTTTATTAGAGAATCAGGTTGCTGTAAAGAGTGTTTAGAAGACTAAAAAAATCATACTTGTTTGAAATTTCAAAACAAAACTTTTCCTAGATTCATTCATTAATTTGTATCCTATATGAGCTGTGAGTATGCGGTACCATGGAGCTGAGGTTATATACACAGTCCACACTGGTGGCTTTGGTCCTCAATGGTTCTTAGTCCCTGAGGTCAAGGCAATGAGACTTGGGAGCACTTTTACAAGAGGAATTAGAGATGAAACAGGCTTGTTGTCAAATTTGTGCATAAAGTTTTTGTGCTATTTGCCCCTCTCCTAAGACGGGGAGTCCAGCTGCTCCTGCTGACGCTTATCATGAGAATAAACATCATGCAGAGCAAGATAAAATGTTGGGTTTTTTTCGGTGCTTGATGCAGTCGGAAATACTTCTGAAAGATGTTTCCGAAACTAAGAGTTGAAACAGAGTTTTAGTTAAACAAGCACTTGTTAGTGTTCAGAGCTATATTCCCACAAAATACAGTATGATCCTGCCATGCAGGCCAGGAGTTTTCCTACCTGTGCTGCGTGTCAGTGCTGTAGGCAGCTGGGCTCTGTTTGATATAAGCAGTATCTAGCAGGAAATGTGTTCTGAATTCCTGCATAGGAATCTCCCTATTTCATGTTACTCAATTCCAGTTTTTACAGATACTGGTATTGACTCTTAAAAGAAACAGCAAACCTTTCAATTAAGAGAGAAGTTATTTTAAACTTTCAAGTGAGGTATGAAAACTTTTCTACTAATCCATCTTCATTATGTAATACTCCACAAATAGGTCATTTAAAACAAATTGTTTAGCTGGTGCTCCAACCTCCCTTTTTTGACTGAGTTTAGAATATTCAGCATTTAAATTTTTATTCACTAGAACTAACTAAAATAGAAATTGTGCACATCACTCCTTGGTGAGAAATGGATTTTAAGAGTTGCCACAGGATGACGCTAGCTGCAAAATTAAATGTTATCATCGTATGTTAAAGCTTTTAACTTGAGTAACTGCAGATGCAACTCAGTGCTTACTAGGCTGGTACCTTGATAAGGCCTACTTCCAAAAAATTTTACTTCCAGAATTCCTAATGAATTGAAGCCTTAAATGTCTCATGGCTATTTACATGTAGATATGAACAAGCTTTACTTTGATAACAAAAATGATAATGCTAATCAACAATAACCCTTAAATACTGGAAATTATCAACCCCTTTCACATAAGTGGAAAAGTCAGAATTGGGCAGTTCCCAACTCGGTTGAAAGATGAGTGACTCTTGTATATCATCCTGTCAACTCATTCAAAAAGGCATTCCGTACCTTGCAGGGATGATAGACTTGAGGATCTCCTAAGGAGCTTATAGGAAATTCATGTCTGTTGTTTATAGCAGCTATAATCTGTATGCATTTGTAGCCTGTTGTACTTATTAATGTTGGTGGATGGTGCCCTGAGGTTATTCCCTAGTGCATTTCTCTGCTGAGACTAAAGCTTAAAGAGAATATTCCAGCAGTTTTGTGGTCCCCTGCCAGCTCATTAATTTAAGGAATGCAGTTCCTGAACTCACTGTAGGCAAGAGGAGTTTGTCTTATCACTGCCAAAACTAACCAAATAGCCATCTACCTATTGATCTGTTTGTATCTTTGATAGTTCAGTGACTAAATTGCAGGCATTTGTTCAGCTTTCGTTTAAGATGATCTTCAAGAGAGTGAGGTAATCATGTTTAGTTAACTTAATCATATTGGTGATGGCAGATGAAGACTTTGCAAGACAGTTCTTTCAGTTTGAGAACAGATAAAAGCTTCTCAACAATAAAGAGTAATAAAAAGACTCGGTGTGCTGAAGTACCTCATATCAACAGCAGCTGATAAATTTTTAAACCTTCTGTAATGTCTCTGGAGTACAGTGGTGGAGCTGTGTTGTACCATGACTGACAACTCGGAAGGCCTCTTGGTAAAGCGTACAAAGAATATGCTGGATAATGTATTTTTTTTTTTTTGGTCCTGTAAAAAGAAGCCCAATAAGTGTAATGACTTATTTATTTTAGTGGAAGTGTCACCTTCTCTCTGACCTTAGTGTATTTTGCATTGAACAGAATGATTTTCTGGGAAAGCTGGAGCTGGCTGCTTTATGTGAGGTTTGAATTAAACCTCTGCCAGTACCATGTGATCATTTTTTATAGCTACATCTGTGCCCACGTAAAGGCTGGGGAAGAAGGGAGAGGAAGATAAGTGTGTTTGAATATATATATAATGCATCGCTTCCCTGACATACCATGTTTTCTGTAGCAAAATACTGATAGTCCTAAATATATACAGTAATACAATTACATTTGATGTGCAAGAAAACAAGATAAAACGTATACTATGGCCCTAGAGTAACAAACAAACATGCACAAGGGTGTTATTCAAAAGGGCTGCTAAACAGTGATGAGGAAAATTAAATATTTAGATATTAAATATGTACATATTTAAATAAATACATAGCTGTGTTTAAAGGGGAAAAACCACATATGAGGAACTGTAAAATCGAGGTGGAGGCAAAAACTAACACAAAAATCCTTCAAAATTTGGAACTGAATTTAATAAATAGCATGTTATGTACACTAAACAGGAAAATTAGAATGACATCTGTATATATCGCTCATGGTTAAACTTTTCTAATTTTATTTATTTCATAGAGCAGCAGTTGAGCGACAGACTGGAGAACTAGCCTTTGGGATAAGGGTGGACAACAATAGACAGCATCACACAATACCGATACTGCGTTTTGAAAGAAACACCTGAATCTGTTTGTATCAGTCACAAACAATTCTGCTTCATGTCAGTGTTGAAGCAGGAGGTGAAGAATCTGTTTCTGATCCCTCTAGATGATGCTAAATGAATTACTTGATTTATTTTTCCCAACAATCAATTAAATGTAAAACTTTCTAATATTTATAAGCTACTTCTGAAATCTGTGTTATGGAAGATGCTCTAGAAACTTTATTATTGTTTTATCAATTCGTTAAACTATTTGCAGGCGCTGGTAAGGATTAACTGAGGGCGATGGCAAGGATTAATGTATCCCTCTCATACAGACACAGCACCTAATATTTACTTGACTTTTTTTAAAAATCATTAGCTGAAATGGAGGAGGGGGGAGAAGAAAAATAATCCCCCCTTAATCCTGTGCAGTCAATAAATACACATTCATTTTTCTGCTCTAACTTCTTTCCCCCACTCTGTTACTTGTTTCATTGTTTCAGTGTATTGTATTTCCTTATATTTTCTTCTCAATGCAAACTGACATGCTGAAATAATAACTAGGCAAGTAGATTACATAGAAGAAATATTCTCATTACAAGATCTTGGTTAACTCCCAAAACCAGTTCACATCATTGAAACATCACCAATAAAGGAATTAATTCAGTTCACCTCCAGAAGAGAAGATCATATGAAATGGCTGGGGCTTTTCTCAGCACAGAAAGTAAAGCATAAACAATGGGAAGACAGAGATTATTTGTCTGGAGCATTTAGAATGATGGAAACAGTTCAGGCAAAGGAGTTATCAGGTGTGATCCTTTTCCAACTTACTATTCACCCATTCCTCACACTTAGAGCATGTAATTTTGATTTTGGTCCACTAAAGACAGTGTATGGTTTGGTCTTTTTAATAATGGGGATACGCATATGGACTAAAACTAATTCTGCTGTCTGCCTGCCTTCTGTGTGCTGGCCAGGCTTCTGCTGGGGAATAGTTTGTGTTTCATTTTCTGTACATTCTGTACATTCTCTGTAATGTTACATTTATGGATGGTTTGTTAATTATACTTGACCATAAGTATTTGACCATGTAAGAGGGACCTATCTAAGCTGGCAAAAGTGGATTGAATCTAGGGCACAAATAACCCGAGTTTCATTTGGATACAGTCAGTATGAAAATACTTCCTTCATCCGCTTATTTCCCCCCTAAATATTATGTTCAAACCCCTTTATACATACATGGATCTTGAGGATATGTATGAAAGCATCTTACCTCAAAGTGTCATTGTGCTTCAACTTCTCTACAAATGTAAAAATGTATATTTTAGTATGTAATACATATATAAACATATATTTCTAAAGGTGGGGAGAGAGGCAAGGGAGAAGGTTGCAGTAAAAGCTGCTCTACTCCTGATAGTTGTCCTTGGTTTGAGGAGCAAGTTGAGGAATAATATGTTTAAATAGAGCTTGGACACAAAGTATTTTGCAGTTTATATGAGAAGGACCTCAGGCATTGCCTAGCTTTTCACATTTCCCTGCAGCTGTTTCTAACTTTGGCTTAGCTAAACTGAATTCTGGATTGGTGTTCCTCGTAAGAGTAGCAGAATTTCATTTGTTGTCATGCTAACATACCAGAATTTATAGTCAAGTCTTTTGCTGTTAGTGTAAGAGATGCTTCACCTTTAAAGGATGCACTGGTGTGCATAGCCTGGTAATTTCAGAAGAAATCTTCTCTAAAGACTTAAAACTTCAAGTTTAGAGAATTTTAAGGTTCATTTAGCTGCTTGTAGACTTAAAAAACCCCAACCAAACAACAAAACCCACAAAAAACCCCAAACAAAGTAACACCACCAACCAAACAACAAAAAAACACCCCACCCCCCTAAGTCTGGGTTTTATTTTAATTCTGCTGAATTCAGTGGAAAAAAAAATATGAGTTTTGTAGTCTTTCGGACTTGGGAGAGGCGCTTCATTCACTTTATTGTTTTTAGTTATGTTTGGTATTTCTGTAAGCAACTACACTCATGACATCAGGAATAAGACATAGTTTTTCATTATGTATTGGAAACATTCTTTGAAGAATAAATATCTGTAATGAAAATTGCTGAAATCAAGAATGAATAAGGAACTTACTGCATCTGTTTGAAATTAATTCTTGCCATTTGTGATTATGCAAATTAATAGATATATTTGAGAGCATTATGAGAACATAATGAACCTAAGATCCCAGTAGTAATAAAACAGTAGTTCTGTTTAAAGAATAATTTTATAGTTTATAGAGATAGCCTGTTAATTTGAAAGATTGCATTTAGCATTTCCCTGCTGGCTAAATCCAAACTGTGAACATTAATTAGTTACCAATGTTTTGAAAGGGGAGAGTAATACTTAGTTTATTACTAAATGCTTTTGAATATAGAATTAAATCTTGACAGCACAGTGCCAAATTTTCAATCTAATGTGAAATCAGTACTTCAAAAATCATACTAGCAAATAGGTTTGAGGAACTTTGTCAATTGTCACAGGCTTCACCTGAGTGCCAGGTTTTCCTAAATGTACCTTTTTACACAACTGAGGACTAAATGTAGGACTTGATTGATTTTTCCGCACCTGTCCTTAAGTGAAGCGTCTGTCAACTGTCCTCTTATTGCACTGGCTTGGAAAATTGGAGAATGTACACTGGTAGGGCAATATTGTTGATGAATAAAATCCAATTTAAATAACTGCCCTCCCCCCTTTTGTTTTAGTAGCCAGTTTAAGATTGTTTTACTGGCTTTTACACAATGATAAAACTTTTTTTTTTTTTTTTTTTTTTTTTTTTGCTTGTAGATAAAATATTTTTTTCAAGTCCCTAAGTACCTTGCCCACAAGCATAGAGACTAATATTCAATTACTGCTGTACTTATCTGGTGCTAAAGCATTCAGTATTCTGTAGCCTACAGGAAAATGTTATAGACAACTGGAAAAACACAGAATTAACTTAAAAATTACACGATGACTCATTAAAAAGATTAGAGCTGTTTATATTCAGAATTATAGAGCTTTAAAATAAAATACGAACGGTTGAGATAAAAAAATACGCTGTAAAAAGGCCAAATCAAGATGCAATAACTGTTTTTATTGAATCAGAAAAATAGAATTTTGTAATGGAGAAAATTGGAAGCAATTAAAAAAGCTGTAATTTCAGCATACTAAGCAATAGTTTACAGATACTTATGTGATTTCCAAAAACTTTGAAGTGTGTTTTAATCCTGCTTTAAAGCATTGAAGAAAATTTCCATAGTCTGAGGGTAGATTTGTCTCCTGTGTCAGATGATGCTTTCATACTTACATAATGTCATAGTTTCAGTTATCTTCTAAAATACGCTTTTAATAACCCCGGTATGTCAGAATGCGTTTTAGTACTTTCTGTTTTAGTGACAGCTTTTCTTTTACAGCTCAGAAGAAAATGTTGTTGAATGAAGGATACACTGGTTCTTTGTTTAATTATTAGAACTGGAAGACATGAGTGCAAAAATGTGCATTGATGAAATTAAAAATAACATGGATAGAAATATAATGAATACAGACAATTTAAATTCAGTTGTTTCTCAATTTGTCTCTTAAAAAATGTCAAATCACTGACATGTGACAGGACTTCATTTTACAGAGTAAATTTCCTGCATGCAACTCTTATCAGAGCAAAATTCAACAGATTTGCTTTTGTTCCATACAAAAGCAGGGGAACAATTTCAGGGTCTCTGTTGGTTCTGGTCACTATAATGTTCTGTTTCGATTGTATGTGATTGCTCGCTGGAACAGGCGCACTCTCAGCTACTGTGTTGGTCACCAGTATCAGCTTTGATTGCTCAGACTAAGGTTGACAGAATTAGTTGAGTGTCAGAAAATTGTTTTGCATTTCTGATAACGGGTTTGTTGAAATTTAGTGAAAGCACTTGGACTTCAGTTGCATCAGTGACTTTAGATTTGGATATAGGTAACTTCTAGCTACTGTGACCAAGTACAGTCTGTTTCCTGTCTGCAGCAATTTCCCTTAATTACGCTATTTTGTATACTATCTAAATTTTTTCTATCTACCTTCTAATCTTTAATTGCTTTTGAGCTTAAATGATGAAAGGATATTTGAGTAAAAACGAATATCGATGTGAAAATCCTAAAGCACAATGAATACATCCCTTTCTTGTGCCAAAAAAGTAGCTTTTTAATATTAAACTCAATAATTTATTGGAATCTTATTTCATAATTTATTAGTTTATGTTGTATTTACGTGTATTTTGTAAATACATATGCTGAATACATAGTGTATGGTCTTTCCCCTGGACCTTTTCTAAAGTCTAAACGTTTAGACTTCCCAATGGCTTTTCAAGTCTTTACTTTTTCCCTATTGCAGTACCTGATTAAATACATGTTATTGATGGTGACAAATTGTAAGGATCCCAAGTAAGAATGTAGAGGGGAAAATGTGGAAGCTGCACCTACAGAAAGGTTTTCTGCATCTAACAGTTAATATGATTACAATATTATATCCAGACTGATGCTGCACTTGCACATACAGCTGTCTACTTTTGAAAAGGAAATGTTCTGTCAAGTTTTCCTTTTATCTTGACTTAAGCTGCTCTGTGATCTGAAAAGTCCAGTAAATCAGGGAGACCTATAACTTGGTATCTCCGTTCTCGTGTTCTGTTAATTCCCCCAGTGAGCCACTATAGGATTCTAAATGCCTATGAAACAATTTCTTATTTAATAGTTAGCTGTTATCATTTAACTATTACCGGTACCCTTTTAACTTAAACTCTCTTTGGTCTTGATTGTCTAAATGTATTGCTCCAACTCCACAGTGCCTGTTGCTTGATATCATCATGGTACCAAGATTGGCTTTTCATAGGCTTCAGTGGTGGTGAAAGACAGATGCTTCTACAAAGAAGATACAATATTCTGCAATGAAAAGAGACAAGCTAAGCTAATGTCCTTTTCTTCTTGATAACCTTTGTGTCACAAGCCATGTCAGTCAGGCGTTAGATACAAACACAATAGTATGATACTTTTTCTCTATTTTGATTAATTTATGTCTTCAGCCAGTATCCTGCCAGAAATGTATCATCTACATGCTATAACTCGGGTCAAATGTTTAAAATGACAGTAATGGCACCCAGGCTCTGAATCCAGATCTGATATTGTGCAAAGCTTGTGGGGAGGAATTCCTCTGAATGCAACTGTGTCTCCTGGTGCTGTATATTTCAATTCCATCTGCATTTTTGACAAGTCTTTTTTTCCCCGCTCTGTAATAGGTAACTGTGGAGAATATTCATAACAGTCTGATTTTTAGGTCCTGGGACTTTCCTTCTGGGGATGTCTACCTCTTTCTTTAACTGTATTAGAAACTATAAAGGCTCCCAATTTTATGCAGACTGAACAATGCCTAAATTAATAAAACAACTTGGGAGCCTGGGGGCAGTGGAATATAAGGTGTTAATAAAGTTTGCAATCATTTTTCCCCATAAGTCTGTTAAAAACACTGGAGAGGCATACTCTATTTCTGTCAGATGTGTAGGCTCTCAGTGGCCCAGGATAATGGTCCAGAGGATACCCCAGGTAATAGGGGGGGGAAAGGGGGCAACTGAGGTGCTAGACAAATGGATTTGGGGGTATAGGAATGACTTATGACTGTTCTCTTTCCAGGAATAAGGTAGTCCAAGGAGCAACGTAGTAATGTTTGCATAGGCACATTTACACACCACCTTGTAGATCTGCCTGCATGCATGGTAGCCCAGGGGTGGGCTGGGGTAGTTCTGAATGGTTTGTTCTGTTATAGAAAATAACCAACTGGTAAGATGACCAAAGCGCCACAAAGCTGTAAGAACGTATTGCCTATCAGGGAATACTTTTTTCATGTGTTATTTAGATTATATTCATTTTGGAATACATCTCTAAATAAATTTAGAAGACACTTTAGCTCTTTGTTTCAGTGACTGAAATACCATTCTCATAGTAAATTGTTGGAAATAAAACATGTTATCAATTTGTTTGTACAATCCAAATGAATGCAGTGCTGAAGGTACTCGTAAACACAAGACTCTTCTGTTATAGGTCTCATCACTGTATGCCTCTCTGACAGGTGAAGTGCCTCACAGGGCCTATAACCAGGTAGCAGGATAGCTTTTCAAGATAGCTGTGCGATACCAGTCTTTGTCTACAAAGCTCCTGGATTTTGTAGCCTCAGTTATTACTTTTTCCACAGCAATGTACATTCTGTAATTAATATGGTTAGTATCTTGCCATTTACGTTCCTCTAGCTGTTCAAATTCAGCGTCATAATACTGCTAATATTCTTTCCAATGTGGTACCATAGTTACATCTCTAAACTGGGTGAAAATGATGTATCCAGCTGGCACTGCTGAATGTCAGCTGTAGTCAATATAAAGTGTGGGTTAGTTACTCTTGATTAAATTGTAAAGAATGTCTCTGCTGGAGTCAGGTGTCAGAGGCAATAACAGTCCTGTATTGCTGACTCACTGATTTCTCTATGTTATTTAGTGGTCTGTCAAAAAAATATTAGCATATACTGATTTGAAAAGCAATACACTGAACAGATCATTCAAGGTAGGAAACTATTTCGTGTTTGGGGGAATAAATGTGCTTTCAACACTTGCAGTTTCGAGGAAACTAAATATAAAAAACACATTTTCTTTTAGCTAGGAGGAATGTCACTCTCTATTTTCATAAAGCAGATAATCTTAGATTGGAAAATAGTTCAGTCTTATGATGTTCTAATCTTAGACTGGAAAATAGTTTATTCCTCTAATGTTCTAGGAATGCCAGAAATTTTGGCAGGATTTTGTGACTTCTGTCATGCTCATTTTGGGCGTAACTTCGATATATTCTAAAATTGCATGTTGTTTTCAATATCAAGACCAACATTGATATGACTATGGTTGCATATGTGGGTCTGTGTATAGGTTTTTCTATATATTTATATATACCTTTTCAAAAAAAAGGGAGTGTCTATGGGAGCTTTATTTTTTTTTTTTTTCTTAATCTATGGGTAAATTCAGAGATTAGATTCTATAGGGCTTAGCTGATTGTCTGGTAAGAACTCTGGTGAGAGTTCTCCATGAGCTTTGTCGTTTAGACTTAGTCTGTTATTAACTCTGGTGATTTCCAAATCTCAGAACCATGCCTTCTGCTTGCTAAGGGTTTGTCATAGGTCTTCATGGTCACAATAGCCTGCATAAGTTGAATAGTGTTATATTGCTCATGCCCTGCTCATTTTTGCTCAGAGAAGGGTTCAGTGTTTGCTAGTTCGATTATTATTTAAAAGCATATTAAAAATTAGTATTATAATTTTCTGTCTGGATGAAATTAAGCCATTGTCTTATGGTACACTTATGTTCTTAATGAAAACTAATATCTATTATTAATATATGAAATGTGAATGTTGTTTGTTGGATTTTTGCTGTTGTTTTTGGGGGTTCTTCTTTTGTTGTTTTTACTCACCGACTTCCACCTTCCAACATTATCAAAATACATTAAGGGGTTTTCTTAATTTTTTCCCCTATTCTTGTCTCTGTATTCCTGGTATATATGCATTACTGAAACATTAAATAGTTCCTTAAAAACAAAGCTGTTAATTTCCCACTTACCAATAGCAACAGTGTTAGGGATTAAAGGGATTAAATTTTCTAAATATGTTTAGTTTTCCTGTTTCTTTCTTTATTTCAATTTGATTTGTTTGCTGTGGCCCTATTTTTCAAGAGCATTCACGCACAATGTTGTCCTGAATAAACACAAAACTGGCATGAAGATTAAGTTGCACAGTTAAGCTAAGAAAAAGAAAGAAACATATTGCATGTGTGCATGGCTAACTATAAACCCTTTCCCCTTTCTGAAAGTTTTTGTTGTATATTTTTATCAATGCATGTGTCATAGCTTTTGCATTTAAATATTTTGCCTGTGGATTTAAATATTTTTGAATGTGAATTTTAGGGGACTAAATAGAAGGATGAAATTGACATCACTACACAATTTTGGTACTGAAAACAGTCATATTCAGTCTAAATAATATCAGCATGTCATATAAACTATACTGCCTTATGAGGTTGTAGAAAATAGGAGATAAATAATTCCCTTTAATGAAGGAATTCCTAAAAGCAGAATCTCAAATACTTCTTACTGTGTTCTTTCCTGTGAAGGTCTTTTCATGAAATTGCAGAAATAGGCATAAAGAATCCAAATCTCCGGGATGTAATTTTATTGAATGTATGTTGAAATATTTCCTGAAGTGAATTTCTGTTGTCTTCCTGGGATTTAGTATTTTAAAAAAGAAATAAAAGATGGGAGGGTAGGGGGTGGAAGAGAGGGCAGAAGAAAAGAATTTCCTATGATACCTCTCCAAGCACAACTTGGCATTTTTGTTTATTTTCATGTATTTCAGGTATATCTTTGTCCATATTTAGCTAACCAATTTTTTTCAATAAAGGAAAAAAAAAAAAAGAGGAGGCATGAATAGCAACAGCCAAGATACAGGTGTTATATCTAGTAACCTGAATATATTTGGGAACACAAAAACAGTTGCACTTGCTAGTAGGAGGTAAATAGTTAAAAGTATAGGCTAAAGATTTTTAGCAACCCTTCTTCCACGATGTTCTCCTGGTCTGCAGCAATCTGCAGCTTAGGGATGTACCAAGGAACAAAAAGATTACATTTGCATGTATGCAGTGATTTAACTGCTGTTGTTTCTAAATTATTTCCTGAGCTGGCTAAGATCATGTTTGAGGAACAGTTAGAAAATGTTATTTTCCTTCTAATACCCAAGTATGAACATTTTATAGAGTATTTGTTTCTAAACCCATGTCTATTGGCAGGTATGTATAGGTATATTCTTTACTGAGCAGGGAAAAAGGGGGATTTCCTTTTCTCCCACAACTGATAAGCAAAGAAAGCAAGTCAGAAGGAGAAATGAGGGATGTATGTTTGAAACCATTTTCATCAGAATGCTACTGGAGGGTACTCACCAAGCTTGTGGGGTATATCAGATTTGTTGCACTTAGTTTGTTTTGTTAAAATGAAACACAAGGGTCCTCTTCAGTTAAAAAGTTTCAGATATGAATACCAATAACTTTCCAGTTGATATGATCCTAACATTAACTCGAGGGAGAAATGCAATCTTTCAAAGGCACTTTTGTATTTGATTTGGATAGATTGGACATTTGATCTAACATAATAAGAGAAAGAACATAAAAAAGTTTTCACTGAAAAAGCTATTGTACTCTGTAAATGTCAGTTCAGTGGTGAAATTATCATGCCTCTGTATGGTATCTATCCCAGGCTGCTTATGTCCTTTGGTACAAAATTGTACTGAAGGAACTGCCCGACAAATATTTTGATCAATCTGTGAATATTAGTGGCTTATATCCTTTTTCCAGATCAGCTACTGGAAGGTGTGAAAATTGTGAACTGATGAAAGCATAAAATGTTTGACAGTTTCTCCTGTAGGAGCCAGTGATACATATATCCTCAAGGAAATATTGCATAATCCATAAAAATTACTAGTGAACTGGGCCTAGAGCTCCTGGATTTCATGGGAGTTGAGAGCTGTTCTTAGGAATAATCTGTACATACAGTGATCGTATATACTGTGTCTCTGCATCATTAGGAAACATTTGTGCTTTACAGACTTCCTCTTTCCCCCAAAGCAAGAAAGATAGCTGTGAACCCTTTGCTGTAGGATGCAACTGCAAGATTTTGCTGTACGTTTGATTCATGATGGAAGGAAACTCAGGTCTGTCAAAAGAGCTGCTTACGTGCTTAAAACGCGGGGGTGAAAGGGGCATGTGGTAAGGAACATTCCCTCCCCTCAGACAAAATTACTTGTGTCTAATTCCTGCTAATACTTAATTACAGTGTTCAACAATCTTAACTTATATCAGTTGATGGTTGCTTAACATACTTCATGTTGAAAAGCTGTCGATGGCCAATCCAGGAGATGGAAATTACATGGTCAGGGACTAATAGAGTTGGAAAAGAGCAGACTTTTCAATTCTTAAATCCTTCTGGGTAAGTGGTGAAATGATGTACTGTGACTAAATTGTGGAGATAAATTCTTACTGCTAATAGCTGACACTTTCCAATTCTACTGAGTGTATTCAGAATATTTTTTTCAAGGGTTTGGAAAGTTTCTTTTAAGGATTATGCTGTCCCAGTGTGATGGATATATACAACATAGACACCATTATTGATAATTGCTTAAGACAGTAAACACAGAATATCATCTGTGACAGAGTAACTCTGTCGACAAGGAGGGTTACAGTAACTCTGCCAAAGCACAAATATCAATGTCATTTTTACAGCCATGACAGGAAAAATTGTAAAGGAAATTGTGTGACCCAGAATTCCCACAGTCAAGAGTATGCTGAAGTACCAGGTTGGCTGCAATAAATATATTGCCTGGCATTCCCCAATGAGAATATTGTAGGCTTTTTTTATATATACAAATATCTGTGTATGTGTCTATGAAAATACATATGCCTACATCTAGATATAAATACAATTTAAGATTTTTTATTCTTAACTTTTCCATATCTTATAGCTATATATAGTTCCTAATTTTATAGCTTTTGCTATTCCCATTGTACTGCAAGTTTTCTCAGTGGAGACTGCTGCACTGAAGAGCTACAAGTTCTCATCTCTGATATTATTTTTTTTTTTTTAAAAGATGTTTGATTGCCAAATCATATGCTGAGCTTCATGAATCTTATTCAAAGCCTTCTCAGTCCTACTCCTTTGAGTTGCCAAGCACTTACACAACCTAGAAGGCCTCACTGAAGTTTACAGAAGTTTTTTTCATTGTCTTCAGTGGATTTTAAATCAGGCTAAAAATGCTGGTGGGTTGCAAAAGGGATTAATATATTCAGGAAAATTCAATCTAACAAGTGGTGACCAGAAATAAATCAAAAGGGAAGGAGGAGGTGGTTTGTAGGCAAAATGCAGAAAAACTTAATTTGCTTTTAAATTTCTAACTTGTTTAAATTTTACATGAAAAGTTTTGGAGATTTAAATCTCTACTATCACCTTGAGACATATTTGCCTTATCATTGGTTAGGACGTTGAATACACATTGGTTGCCTTTAACAACAGAATTTTTAAAAGCCTTTAGTAATGTCATAATGATAGATGGCATTAATTCAATCAAGAATGACCTGATACAGTTATCTACAACTTACATTAACAATGTTCAGCTGACACTAAATTAAATTAATTCTTCAATTTTATGCTCCTAACACTTAAAAAGCTAACCTCACTTTAAAACAAGTTTGCATTACTTTGAAGACTGGATCTTTAATGTTAACCTCCTATTAAGTCCTTGTTTTCTTTCCTATGTGGTTGCTTTAGTTTTTTTGTGATGTTTGTGGAATATTGATCAATAAGCAGTATTTGCAGGTGTGTCCATGACTTACAGATCCATCTATCTATTGATCTATTCTGTTGAATATAACACTGTAAAAATGTGATTTATAACAAGCAGTCTCATACTATAGACTATACGTTTGGGTTGTTATTTCCTTTTCCATGTTCACTACTACCAAGAAACAGTCATGGCTGTAGGCGCTTAATTTATAACAGCAGTATTGCATTCTCTGCTTTTAATTACTCTATATTTTTTAGGAATGCTAAGCATAGATTTATCCCATCCTTAAAGAAATATGTAGTGCATCTGGTTATTTGATTTTGTTAGTATGGCTCTAAATCACAGTTGGCAATAGACAGCTGGAGGAAAAGGCCAAGGATAGAGGAAGACTAAAGAGCCTTGGTGTAAAACCAAACAAGTGAAGATTGGTAACTAAGATGAAAGCTCCCTCTAAAATCTGAGTGCTCCATCACAGGTATTTTTGTGATTCATTCTGTGAAGCTGCGTTATCCTTTTGCTATATATATTCAAATATGTGTTAAGTAAATTTTGGAACCTAGAGCATAAAGGAGTGGACATTTCCTACAAGCAAACAAACAGTTCAGAAAACTAACCCTAGCGTTTCATTTAGTGTTTCTCATGGTTAAATTTGTAAGCTCTTTCTGTCAAGCTGATCTGTGATATAGTTCCATTTATATAGTGATGCTGCACAAACTGCTATTTGGCAAAACTAAGAAACTGATGGTATAAACAGAGGGTCCATGGCCAAAGCTGGACAAAGCTTTGGTGGAAGACCTTCTGTGTGGTGAATTTTAAACATAATGTTGCTAAGCCTCACATGTCATCAAAATCATCAAAATGGTGCAAAAAGCATACCTTCAAATTAAATTGAAGCCTGTTGCAATCAGCAGATGCCCCATCTTTAGGAAAATGGGTTGCATCTGTACATGTTCCTTTTTCACTATCACATTGTGTATGATCTTACCAAGGAAATAATCAGATTTGGATTGTATTTACTGTTTTCTTTGATACAGTTGTTAATGCTGTATTTTCATGCTCTTGTAATTCTGTTGTACTCCAGAGGCCAAATCTCAGTTCTATTGAATAAATGTCAGAATGCTTTTCTACTTTGGCAGGATTGGATTGTTCAACACAAGGCCACTCCTCTGTAGTTAAAATGGCCTGCAAGGTCCATAGTAAGAATCCCTAAACAGATGTGTGATTTTCCAGATTTTTTTTATCTTTAAAAAGCAGGGAAACAGAAAACAAACCCTAAGTTGAATTCTAGTCCTCCTGACGTAGTTGTCAACCTACTGATTGACACCTGGACCCACCTTTTTACCCATTGGTTTATATTGCAGTGAAATTAGTTTTTAATGAATTGAAATATTGTATTTTAAAAATAAAATCATCAATGGCGGGGGGGGGGAGCTGTAAATACTGGGCAATCAACAGTTTCTCAGCCGCTGTAACTCACTGTAGCTTCATGGAACAGAAAGGGGCACCTCATTTAACAGTACTGAAGAATTAAGCATGGAAGTGATATAAAATGAAAAAGAATTTTTGAATCATAATCTGAGGAAATAAAGTTAAAAAGTAAAATTAGGAATTGTTCTGTGAAAGGAAAAATGATACATCCATGTACATGGTGGATGTGTTAATGAAAAGCATCAGTATTTGAAGCTGGATGATGTAGTGAAAAAGTTAGTTCTATTTTTTTACGCATGCAAAACTTCCATGAATTGAAAGAGGATAAGAACATCAAGTTCACAATATCTCCCTTTTTTATCTGTTGATTTTTAAGATGGTTAAGAAGATTCCTGGGATTGCTCATCTGGAATTCTCATGCTCATGGTAGACCACAGCTGTAATCGTAGAAGGGCTAAAATGCACTTATTCAGCCTGAATAGCATTTGGTTGTGAAACTGCCAGGTGTTTCAGACAGTTGCCTGTAATGCAATAGTTTGTGAATCTCTGTATATTATACATTACTTGACATAATTGCTTCATGAGTTATTTAGGCCAATTAATTTGAAATAGTCCATTCCTCTGTTAACTTTTAACATAGGAGAAAGTGTAATCTGCTTGAAAACTATCAGCGTTTGGAATATTTAATCTGTAGGAGCTGCAAATAGCTTTGCATTTACCCTTCCATAGAAAAAGGACATTGAATAATTTTGTCATGTTAATTTACCTTGGGAAACTGGATTGCAAGATTCTGAATTAAAGTAATTTTATAAGCATGTAAAATATTATGGAACACAAGACTCATAAAAGTACAGATGGATGAGTAAGTGTGCACAGACCATTTCAAAACACATTTTTTGCCACTTTTACTCAGGCAAGTTGGATCCATTTATAAAAAAGACTGACTCTTTTTTAGAAAGATGGAATTGGTTTACATGTCCTAAATATTAAGACAAAATTAGTTTTTCTCTATTTTAACTTTTCATGCAGTTTGTAGTAATGCTTTCAATACTGTTTTATCAATTTGTTTTTCTTTTCATATGACGTTCTCTGGATGTTACCTCTTTGCACACTAGTTTAAAGATTTTTTTCCTGATTTAAAATGTCTTGCATAATTGCAATTTATGCAGCTTATTACTCTATTAAGTTAGAAAGATGCATTTAGATTTTTTTTTTTTTTTTGTCTTCAATGAAGGAGTTATAAAGCCTTTTCCAAAAACAACAAATAAAAATCTGAGGCAGGACACGTGCAAGGTTACTTTGAGTTTAGTTTTCTGTTGCTTTTTTGGGGAAATGAAAATAGGAGAGAGTAAGACGTTATTGCTAATAAGTACCAGCTATTATCATAAAGAACTATTTTTTGAGTGTTTTTTTTTTTTTTTACTAAAATGCTTTTAAAAAAATAAAGGTTGCAATTCACTACTTCCTTTTATAGGATGCTGTTAAAACAAGCTAAATACTTTTCTTCATTTGCGGGTAATAAACTGATGCAATAATTTTAAGAATTACTATGCTTAAAATTTAGGATTTGTTTGACTGATATTATTAATCTGAGTTGGATTGCTGCTTTTTATTTCTGGAAGCTTTAGATTTAGTTTAAGGGCGTTACGGTAGAACTTCAAAAGAAGATATATATTCTGAATCTGTGTTTTCTCCATTGACAAGAGTTTGGTTCCTGCATTTCCAGACCAGATTTTGGTCTGGGCAATTTCTAATTCAGATAATGCCACTAGGTTCTATTTGGGAAGTTGCCTCTTTTGTTGACTATTTTCTGGATATTTTCACCTCTTTCATTGCATGTTTTTAGAATTTTATAAGAATTTCTTTATAAAAAGCACCCAAACTAATTGCATCTTGTATGTACACAAGAACTAGTTCATAGTATTTTAAACTGCAAAAGCAGGGATAGTGGTTATGGAAACGGAATTTAACTCACTTGGTGGACTGCATATACATGCAGTATATATGCATATACATAACTAAGCAGTTATTGCAATATCTTATCAAATTCACAAACAAGAAATTAAGCTTTTTCCAATCAGACTTTTTGTGAAGCCATCATAAGAACTGTTTGCTGGGAAGTTGCCTCATCGCTGCATCACCTGGGTTGAATGGCAAGGTTGTGTGTGTTTTGAATCACTATCACAAATATGCTGAACTACGCTGCCAGGCAACAGTTAAAATTATTGCTTTTGCTGATGTAGGTAAGTCACTGAGCAAATTTTAAATGTTGAGCAAATTTTTAAAAATAGTCCTGTTCAATTGTAGCAGCTTGGAAATGCGATGGATATATGTGATGATGTCAAGCACCCATTCAGCATAGTTATGGTGTAGAGTTTGTCTTTAGGGGCAAGTGGACTATATGTTGAACTACATGTGAAGAAAGACAGTAGTCTCTGAGAGGTCATTCTGCCTAAGTGCTGTGATTTGTAGTTGTAGTCCACGCAAAGCCTATGTAGCAGACCAATAATTACTAACAATTAGCAAAGTAAACCGCCTATAGCATGATTTCTGAGTAATTTTAAGATGAAAATATTGAATGATTGGGTAATTTTCTGCATAAAATTATATATAGATATAATAATAATTATTCACATTTATGATCAAATTAATTCTGTAAGCTGAAATAACTTTCACTAGCTTCTGATTAGTTTGAAGAGAACCTTGCTGCAGTGATTGTTAATAACATGGTTGAAATAATATTTTTTCAATCTGAAATGGACCTTAACTATCATGGGTGGTGGGGCTTTTTTGTGTTTTTTGGTTGTTTTTTTTTAACATTGCTAGAAATAATAACTAAAAACCTCTCTGTTAAAAAGATTTGGGAGTAGATTTAATTTAAAGAAAGATCACATCTATCAGGAAAAACCCCCACGTACTGTCATGCTTTTGTTCAGGTCATTGCAAAGGAGCTGAAGTGGGTTAAGATCAAATTAGTTGTTTATGACATGATGAGTGTGACTCTGCTGGTCAATATTCCTTGTGCGGTGACTGTGTCTCTGAACACAATGAAGCTGCAAGGGTGTACTATAAATCAAGTCAAATATACTTCTCGTTTAGTATCTTGTCTCTGGCAGTGTCCATAACTGTGCACCTGGGACGTAAGGTTGCTGAAAGGGCTCCCCATTGCACACTTTGAAGACTCTTAGTTCATTTTGAATCTGCTTCCTGCTAGTTTAGTTTGATGTTTCCATATTCTTGTATAAAAGACAGTGAAAAACTGCTTCCTGTTCACCTTCTCTGTGCAGTTCCTGAATTCATAGCTGTCTGGTTTTTATCTTCACTTCAGTTGTCTCTTCTCCAAACTGAAGTATCCTTGTCTGCTTAACCCTTTCTTTTATGGAAGCTGTTCAATAGCTGTAGTTAAACTGTTTGCCCTACTCTGAATTTTTTTTTCTTTTTTTTTCTTTCCTATTTCTAGTCTCCTGTTGGAACTGACTACTCAGGGTGCACTGAAGGAGAGCTTTCTTGCTTTCTTTTGTTTAGTAAGAGGCGAGGTACCACCACCAAAATCTAGGAGTCTTCAGAAATGCCATTTCCCTTTTTTGTGTGTTTTGTATTGTTTGTTTATTTTATTCCTTGGCCCCTTCAGCAAAAGTTCCCCAAAGACAGACTTTGAGGCTTTTCTGTATTGGTCCAGAATTCCTTCCTGTATTTTAACTCTTGACTGGTTTGCTTTTGTTTGGAAATGATGTACATCTCTAATGAGCATGTCACATATGGGTGTCTGAGCACTTTTCTTCCGTGGGAAATCCAAGAGAGGCATGTGAAACTTAATTATGGATTCTGAAGTTATGGTCAACGTTAGATGGTGCAGAAATCACCCATGAATGTCTGTTTTGATAAATGCAGAAAGTACATATTTTGTCATGATAGTGAAGTACCATTTCTGGACTTTTCAATGTGTGAAACATGGAGGAGCTGCGAATCACGATTCACAGCTTTTCAAATGAAAAAATTTAATTAGGCTTATGTATTTAGATGACTAGAAAGGGACACTAATAAAATGGCTATACAAAAAGACATATGGAGACTTAGATGATCAAACAAATGCATATAGTAATAAACCCCAACGCACCCACAGAAGAAGTCATACCGTGAAAGTGCTAAATTTGCACAACACTATATCAAAAGAAAAAGGTTAAGATGATAGTGAGGACAGAGTGAGTTCAAAAACTGTTCTTCCAACAGCAAAGATGAAGCGATAAACTGCTGATTTTTTTTGCCAAACGCTATGCAGCCATGCTGAGCAGTGGGAGGAGATACTTTACATGATGGTATCCAAACTAGCTGTTTATCCACGAGTGTAGGTAACACAGAAGTGGACAACAGTGAATAAGGCTGTAATGACTTAAGCTTTCAGTGGTGTTGGCTGTTTGCAGGGCTTTGCAGCTCTTTCATGCGATTGAGTACTGCGACAATCAAAGCTAACAAATAATACTGTAAAAGCAGTTGTAACTGTTCATGGGCCATACATTATAGACCACCCTTCATTGTGGCTGTTATTTTAATTATATTTAAATTTAACCTCTTATTGACTCGTTTCCATTTCTGCTGGTGTCAGTGGCTGGACTTCCCATTTGTTTTAGTGGCAGTGGAGTTGGATGGTATTTGCATAAGCTGCAAACCCTCCAAAACCTTAGAAGAGAATCTTAAAACTGATGGCAGCTGGTTAAGTTTGACATATTCCTGAACTGAAATAAGCTCAAAGGGAAGATGGCAGAGTGCTGTATACACCGCATTCCAGCGCAGGTTATGTGAGCTGTGGGCAGCTGCAGTGCTTGCATGTACTGCTCTACAGGGATTCAGCCCAGTGTAGCTGCTATTATTTTCATTACAATAAAATGAGGCTTATACCATATAGAGGACACTTGCTCAGTGAGTGTGAAGGCTAAGGCTGATTCAAAGTAGACGAGTTTCTAGAATCTGCTACGAAAGAAATCCCACACTTCTCAATGTGTGTTGAATCATGGCCGAAACTCACAAGTCTGATGAAGTTGGACGTGAATTGTTTATGTATTTGAGTTAAAATTATTCCTAATGTATTCAAATTCAGATAATCTTTTTGAAAGTTTTGGGGGAAGGTGGGAGTGGGAGAGGTTAACCTATGGTGAATATTTGGATCAGTTTAAAAAACAAATCTTGCATAGCTCATATCGGGTTTGAAAGGGCCAGATAAATGAAGGGGAATAGTTTTTTGTTTATAAATTTTGCTTGCGTTAACTATCATTTAAGTGTCAGTCAATGAATGTAGTATAGTAGATAACTGATACTACTTTACAGACTGTTTAGGAAAAGTAGTATGAAGTAGTGCAAAATAGTGTCCCTAGAATGGTTGCTCTGTGAGAAGCTATAGTTCCATTTAAGACTGATGTAGTGTCGGGAGATCGCTGAGCACAGGCGAGTATAAGAGAAAAGTGAGAGAACTGAAAATTCTGTGATCTCCAACTACTTGCTTCCTACATTCAGTCTTCCTGAAAATATTTGTGTGACTTCCTTCATTTGTGCATTGCAAAAGCATGACTGCTTCTGTATGAGGCTTTTTGCCTTTCCATAGTTTTGTGCCTTGTTTCTTTCAGATATAAATCCAGGTCAGTTGCATAATATTTATTTAATACCAGAATTTAGCAGTGGTTTTATCAAGAAGTGCTAAAAAGTATTCAACATAAAAACTATTGTCTTTAAAACTGTTTATAAGAATGTGAATCAAATGCAGAAATCCAGGGCATGGAGAAGGCGGCTCCCTCTGTGTCTCTGTCTTAGTATTTCAGTACGTGTATGAATATTCCCTGAATCTCTCGCTGAACTACAACAAAAAGGCAGTGGTCCCCAAAGCAAAAGAAACAAAGCAGTGGAAACAGATTCATCTACCCTTCCTATGAAGGGCCTTGATTTTTAAAAACTTTGATCCGGCATATAAGAAACTTCTTTAGCTTAAATTTATGAATACAGATGTCTTGATCACAACTGAAAGAAGTTTGCAGTTATGTATTATGAATTCCTTAGCAAACCAATTATTTCTGGATAAAGAATGCCTGTGAAATTGTTTGGAGTTGCTTTTGTTTGGAGTTTTCTACAGGGAAATATTTTTTTGAAAACATATGTTAGAGTTAATGAAGAATGCTGGTAGGCATTAGGATGGAATAAAATCTTTAGAAAGTTATACTGGAATAATCTTGAGTCTAAAGAAATGTTTTGAATGTGAGGAGGGGATGAGAGATATTTAAAATCTTAGGGGGTTTTGGCACCCACCGATTGTGATTCATGCTGTTTACTTTGATGGATAATGTAATTTGGGCTTCACTCGAACACTTTTAACTGCCTTCAGTATGTTTAATAAAAAGCTGTATTTTTATAAAATGGCATTTAGTATGCTATTGACATGCTGCTTTATCACCTACCTACAAGGAATTGCAATTACATAGATTGTATCTCGTGTGAAACAAGACCTTAAGAGATCTCTACTGGGTTCAGTGAGCCCATTTCTACCAGTGCTCAGAAACAGATTTCTACACAGGAGCAGGATAAGCATATTTGATATTTCTTAATGCTTTTCCAGACTCCAGGTATTCTTGGAGCAGGGACTTTATGACTTTCTGTGTATTTAGCAACCTTCAACAGATTCCTTTTATATGAACCTGTTCAGGCTGCCTTTGGACCCATATGAAAAAACAGTTATAGATTATAAAATGTGAGAATATTTTTCTCGGTGAATGCTCTTTTAGCACAGTTTAGTACTTAAAGCCTGAGGAGCCCTGGTCACAGTGAAAATCAGTAAGTCTGTCACTACAGCCATGTCTGTCAATTACAGTTAGATTCATAGGGTCATCTAAGATTATAAATTTGTGCCAACTACTTAGTCACAGATGTTCCAGCTGTGAAGACATGTGCTACTATTTATTCTACTCTTTTTTCCTAAAGATCACAGGGGAAAAACATTGTCCATACATAGAGCAGTTCGGAGACTGTAACCCTTATTCTGAAAGTACCTTTCAATCTTTCTCTCCATGCTGAGATGATGGCAATAGGTCTTTTTAGCACTTACATGTTTATTTCAAGCTCCTGCAGTTCACAAAATTAATTTCTGTTGGAAACAGAATGTCATGATGAGGCCTGTTATTTTGACTGGGATTTTACCTTTCCCCCCTATACAAAGCAACTGATTTACTGTCTATTAATTATGCATCAGCTATAGGGACCGCCTGGTGTTTTTTCTTCAAAGCATTCAGCCATTAAAGCCATTCCCAGGTCTGCTGTTTTGAAAAGTAGAGATGACAGGAGGAGGAAGGATGTAGTAGAAAGAGGCTGTCTTGCCTTTAAGCTTAAAGCACATCCCAGCTGTAGGATGCCAGAGAACTGTTGTTGTGTGTGATGTATTATGTTCTACTTACATTCAGGACAATATTGCTTGTCACAGCCCCCTCTTTTTCTTTTTTAAACCTTATAAGCATAAGCAAAGGAAACTCCAACAAATTGCTTTTTAACTAATTATAAGGAATCCAATAACACTAGTACCTTATTCCTCTCTGAATAAATGAGATCCGAATAATGCTTCATCAGGAGAATGACCTAATACAATAGTTTATTGAACCATGAAAGATTCATTAAAACTACCTTGCAAGTTTTTTTAAATATGTTTCATGCAGTATACTTTGGCATTGTTTTTAAAAGAAAGAAGGAAAAAAAAAGCCTAAAGCAGTTACTGCATAGATTTGCTTTTATTCATTTTATAACACTAGACAATATAATTTGTTCTTAATTAGCTATTATGTTATGAAGATGGTTACAGAAAAATCATCATAGCTGAGCTGTACTTCATTTGTTTGAGGCTGAGGTTTGTAGCCAGATGACTTTACAAATATTTGGATGTTAAGCTCTGGGATCTTGCACAGATATTCAGGAGTTGGTGATAATTTTAAAAAATCCAGAAAATTTCCATTTCCCACTGAGCTAAATGAAAAAGCTATCTTCTTTCCATCACCTGAATTGTTTTTTTCACTGAGAGATGGAGACCAGCACTGTTTCAGAATGATTTATAAAAAGGTAGTAAAGGGTAAATTATGATTTTAAGGTGTTTTTTTTTTTTTTTAATTGAAATGTCACAATGTTTTGAGGAAACAGGTCAAGGTTTGAGTTTGTTAACTTTCCTGGTGTGTGGTCTAATGTTTGGAGTGTCCAAGTGAGGGAGGATACAATTGTGATTTGTCCTCTCATATGTTTTACTTAGGATAATACTGAGCCATGGCACTTTCAAGGGCCAAATGTCTTTCAAATGACTCATATGTCTAAAACTCCACTGGAGTTCTGTTGTGTTGGTGCTACATGTATGCTCATCATGCACAGGGATCCCTGTACAATGTATGCTATCGAGCTGTACAATCGGGTGTACAAATGTCTGAGGTGAAGTGAAATCTTTCATCCCTATCCGTTATTCAGAAATTCTTGAATTCCTAAACTGATCCTCTTTCTCTTACCTCAGTTTTATTTTCATATGTCCAAATGAACAAAAGTGACAGTATTTCTGTACACCTTTTGCAAGACAATGTCACTGTCCCTAATAGGACTTTAGGCCACTAACTTGTTTCAGTTTTACTCCATACATTCCCTTTTAAAGTTCCTAAAACAAAGGGTGTGGGGTTTTTTTCTGCCCTTTGTGAATAATAGCATTGTGTTCCCCTCGAGCCTTAGAGACAAAGCAATACTGTTCCTTCCAATGATTTGCTTTTTCTTAATTGTCCGAGCATCTTTCTTTTCCTAAATGTGCCCATTATAACAAAACTCAACAAAGGTAGCAGAAGTGAACTAGTGAGCTTCATTCTTTCCCCTTGTATAACATCTGGGTGATGGAAGGTAATAATTTGGTTGCTTTTGGTGAAATTCTGTTCCTTAAACTTTGAGCCAGCAAGTTTCCCTCTCTAAAAAGTGTCTTTCCTGATCAGAGCTCACACGTACCTCACACCGGCAGCCTGGTGTGAAATAACTCTTAGCTAAGGAGTTGTCAAAGTAGGACAGAGTGGTGCCTCCACCAATGCCCATATAAATTCTGTGTGTTTTTAGGACAGTCACATGGCTTTTCAGGAGGGAAGAGGATTTAGCTCTCACCTGTAAGCACAGTGTAGGTTTGTGCATGTTCACAAGACAAAACAAAGGTGCACAAAGGCTTTAGCGTGTGCTGCTTAAATACGTTTTTCCAGATTTTTCTTCCAGCTGGCAGCAGAAAGGATGAAATGGACAGTTATGCAGATTTAACTGAATTTTAAAATTTCTTATCTGTTTGTTTAGTTGTACGTTAATTTTTTTCTGCATTTCCAAACTATGATCTTACCCTGTTATTCAAGAGTCTGTTTACTTACCAGTTGGCACCAACCAAGAGATGCACTTGAAAAAGGATTATTACCTGAATTAAGAGCACAAAATGAGTATATGATATTCAGTAAGCATAGGACTGCATGTGAAATTACTATCAGTGGGCCTTTTTTACTGTACTTTTATTAGGCTATTGTATCATTTTATGTATTTTTTTATGGTAGCTCAAACTTTATCAGCTTGAAATTTCCGTTTGCCTTAAATAGAGTTTATAAATTAGTCCCAATTTTTTCTGACAAACAGATGACGACTTTTTATACACCAAGCTTAGCGTAATAGCCTACCATTTCAGTAGGCCACAATTATCATGAATATCAAAGGGCAGCTTAAAATGTGTCAATTTAGTTGAAGTCTAATGGATACAAAGCTGGTGGGTAAATGAAAATTATGTAGCCTTCAGGATCATCAATGCTTTTGAAAAGTAAGCTTGTTTATAATTGTTAAAAACAAACAAAAAAGCTGTTATGTAATAATAAACATACTAATTCTATTTATGCTATTAGAAAATGACCTATTTTTGAGACAGCTAATAGTGTTTCCCTGCTGATAATATACGGCAGGGATACAGACTTTATTTAATGTAGCACTTGTGCTTCAATCTGTTATGTCAAAGCATTATATTACTAACGTAGTGCTAGACAGATGTGATGCGTTGCATTTTTCATGTTGAGATATTTAATAAACATTTTCTTTGGAGAATATCTACAGCTCCCCCAGATAGTTAGACTGATAGCAGTAATGGAAAAGCTGAATGTCTGTCTGACGATGTTAGATTAAAAAAAATAAATAAAACTGAGTTTATCTAGTCTCATATTTCCACTTACTGCCAGTGAGTAATCTCCAGTGGTGACTGGATAATCACATGGGAAAGAATACTGCTCAAAAAGCATTTAGCTAAAATTAAAAGCCGTTCCATGATTTGACTATATTCCTTGAGCTTTTTTAGTTACAGCAGTGACTTTCTGCATACTTAATGGCCAAGTCCTGAAAATGGGCTGATGACTGGGAGGAAGCAGTAAACTTATCTGTTGTTAGAATGAATCCACCCACACAAATGTCAGTTTGCCTGGACTCACTGTTTTTGCCAATTTACTCCCATCGTTTGTATGCTGTCTAAAAGTATTAGGAGGATAATATCCTGTTGGATAAGCATTTGTTCTGCAACCACAGATAAGTTGTTCTTGTATGGTGCTCTATTTTAATAATCACTTCAGCCAGTATTGTGTTTTACAGCTGAAAAAGTCCTGCTAGCTGATTTTTTTTTTTTGTTTGCAAATACTCTTTAAGCCAGAGGTTTAACTTAAAAATGCATCCAGCTGAAATTGACAGTTTTACTGTTTACATATTCAAAACTCTTAGAAACAGAAGACAAAAGGTAAAGCTTAATTTAATTTCAAGATTAAGTTGAGCACAACTTTATGCAATGGGGTCAGCAGTTTGATTTCATCTAACTCTACTAAACTTACTTCATTCCAAAAAAAAAAACAACTCAAAAAAACACCCAAATCCCAAAACAAAACAACCCACCCAACAAGGCTTTTTCTTAGAATCTACTGAAATTTTGTTGTGTTTGTTCTTATTTTTCTCTGAAGCCTGAGCATGTTTCGGAGTAAGTTTTCAAGCTTCAAGAAATACTTTACTTTTTTTTTTTAGCTTTTCTCTAATACTTGAATTCTTTGGCATTCTGAGTTGTGGTACATAGGAATTCTTTGTTAAATGTCCCAGCCAGCCTAGCATAAAAGTGACTACTTTTTTTTTTTTGGTGATATTCATCTTGTTCCAAATTATATTATAGCACTTGTTGTTCTCTCTTTCTCATAATGATATTACATCTGTCCAAAATTCTAACACTTCTGTATTAAAAGCTAGAAACTTTGTCAAAATGCCCATGGGATGGTTTTACTGTGGTTAGAACAACTTTCTACAACTTCTGTTGAAGCTCCTCCTGCGGTAGGTGTTCCATGGGGACGTATGGATCACCACAAAGTTTAGCCAGGAAGGCTTCCTCAACAGAAAAACTACTTGATTCAAAATGGATATTTTATAGATTTTTTTTTATTTACTTTTTTTTTGCAAAAACAGAGTATTAGCAGACTTCTGATTTTGTTCTAATACAGAATAAAAGCTTCAAAAGGTGCTGTGAAATTTTATATTTTTTAATTCAGACAGTTGTATCAATAAATTTCAGAATTTCTTTTTCTTAAACTTGAGATCACCTTGAGTTGCCAGTCTGGATAGAGTTTTGAAGAGAATTAATTTCAAATACTTAACTAGATCGAGTTCCTCTAACAACAACTTGAACAATACTCTACTTTGCAAAGAATCCTAGTGAAAGGGCACTTTGAACAATAAGAGTACTGGTAATATATAGAAAACAGTCTTATTTAGGGAAGTAAAACTTCCTGAAATAATTAAATAATCATAGTATATTTATCAACAGGAATGTGTTCATTTTTCTCCTGTTTTTGTTTCCCCTCTGAAGATTAGAGGTTATTGCCATGAAGAATTTAGATGAAAGGGTTTTGAGCCTTTGAGATTCTGAGGAAAAAAGAATGACTAAGATAGGAGAAGGTGAGGAATCAGGGCTGGATAAGCAGAACTGGTTTTGTCAGACTCTATTAAAATGTTCACAGTCGGGTGTTAGCACGGCCTATAGCCCATGGAAGGGCTTGAATGACCCAAACTCAGAGGGAGTAAGCCAGGCTGTCTGTAGACGCAGCGGTCTACAGGCACATTAAGGGATCCAGCAAATAAATTCCCTGACAGCAGCCTAGCCAAGTGGTCAAGTCAAGCCTTGCACAGTAGGTACCTCCCATTGCTTGTAAGCATATATAAACAATTTTCTTTGTGGAAAAGGCTGTGATTTGGAATAATCGCCAAACCAGTCACCTGCAGACACTCCTAAGCAGTAACTCTGCGTATCCAGCAGGAACTAGAGCACTGACACTCGGAAGCATTTGTATTGAAATGATAGAAACACAGCAAAACCAAATAGTTTGAACCCACAGCAAAAGTTTTCAGATGATTTTTAGATATCGTGCTTCCCAGGAGGGACTTCAAGTTGGGGAAAGAAGAGAGCAGAAGGATTATCCCCTTTTGCTTCCTCTGTATTCATAAATATGCCTACTTTGTAAATGAAACTAACACCGAGATCCAACAGCAACTTTTTGTTTCTACCTGAAGCTAGCTACTAGATTCTGAAAATGACTTTTTAGGACTGGGAGAGAATAGGGGATTTTCTCACACCACTGAAGTATAATTTCACAAAAGCCAGGTGAAAATCTGGAGTCATGATGTCTCTAAAATACAGAGCTACTTAATATGGTGACAAGTGATAAAGAAAAACCTTGACGGTTAGAAAGCTTGCAATGCTTGTCCTTGATTTGGAAGCTACATTGAATCAGGTGCTCTTTCCGACTTCTGACATTGCTAGCAATTTGCTTCGAACTGTGCCGAAAGGAAGATCATGTCCATGACATTGTATTGAAAATAAATTCTATTATCTTTTTTCAAATCCTTATAAATATAAGTTCACACACATGTCTTGTAGTGTTTTTCAGGACCCTGCTGTACAATGGTCCAGATTAATTATTTTTTGTTTGCCTGGGCAGGCAAAAGCAAAAAGTCATGATTGTGATAATCACAACTCAATTATTGGCAAATGTACTTCCTACAACTACCCTACTAACCCTTTGTGGATTAAACAAATGAGAAAAATCCATCAAAAGAAAATCTAATATATATCCTCAGTGTGAGCCTGGCTTAGGGGAAAACAGTGTTTCTCCTGCTTACACTAGAAAAAAGTTTTTTTTTTTTTTTTTTCCAACAGTTAAGGAAACGGTTCCCAATATAAATGGGGTGGGATAGAAATAAATAGAAGAGTGTGAGGTGTTTGCCTCTCTCATGGTAATTTTAGTCATCAGAAATGTCTACCTTGTAAAAGAATACAATATTTTAAATCCTTTCTTCCACCTTGGCTTTTCTGGTTGTAGGAGTCTCTAAAACTATTACCTTCTGACATTTACTCTTCAGTCCTCTGTATTGAGCTGTCATTAGACAGTCATTCTGTCTGCCAGGCAGTTATTTTCATGAATTTAGTGTTGATTGCATTAATTTATTATGAGCTATTGCCAGTTAATATGAGCAAATCAGAGAACTGGTGTTTTTTTACTCAGAACTGTAATCTCAATGCATTCTCCAGTGGTCTCTCATCGTTAGTGAATTCTTTAGTACTTTAATTAAGTAGTATATTTATGTCCTTAAATTAATAAAAGATAATAATTTAAATTACTGTTTAATAACAAATTATTTAAAATCAGTTGGGAGTCTAATACTGTATTATACAAGAATGTTTTGATTTCCCTGAATTTTCACAGTGGACATAGGTGATGCAACAGCTCGATTCAAGCTGTGAAGAGGCTTACGACCATTCCATGTAGGAATCATGGCTCTTTGACAAGAACTTGCCTAGCATTTCACCTTCAGGCCATCTGTAGGTCTTTCACATTCTTTCTGCCTAACATCTCTATGACATACCCTAACCTATCAATCCACGTAATTGATACTCTCAATCAGGATCCCATCATTTCATAACTCCATATTTCTACCTTTGACAAATTCATGCTTTCCTGCTCATCTCTGTCAAGATTGGTGCTGCAAGGGTGACTTTCCTAACTTGATGGTTTTGTCTACATTATCTGCTATTCAACTTCCAATTTTCCAACTTTAAAACTCTTCTGTTTTCTCTTGTATAAATCATTACATGCTATACTGTTAGGAGTTTTTGCATACCTGAAGAGTCATTACCCCTTTCTAATTTGCCAGTGATATTAACTTCCTTTCTCAGAAGGTAGAGGAGTTTTGCAAAGTATCTGCAAAGCTACTCTTCTTTTGCTCTTTTAAAAATTACTTTTAACTTGGGAATACTTGGGCATCTACCCTGGTGTGCCAACACCATCAAGTTGGCCAAGAGATTTTTTATTTTTTTTTTTTTCTGTTGGTCTGGTTATATTGTCTGAAGTCTTCTGTCTTCTTCAAAACGCTATTTGACCATGGGTAATAACTTGCATGCTCAACAACAGCTCTCCTTTTATTTTGCTTTTCTGCAGTTCCCACAATAAGGGTCATGGTCTACAGCTTGGAACTCTCCATCGCTATTCTAAAATAAATAATAATAAAAAATAAATATAAGGGAAAAAAAGAGAAATGGCAGTGACCAAGATCTAACACCTGTGCATTTGCAAAAGCATCTTGAGATGCTTATTGGTGAAAGACAATTCTGATCTTGGAGGTTTATTTGTAGCTAAACCACTGAATTTTGTTCACAGGGTTGTGTGAAAATGTAAACTTTATCATTCTCTTCTAAATGTTCCTCATGGTTCTGCAATAGCAGGTCATCCTCCTTAGTATTAAGTCTTACTGTTAGATTCTTTAAGAGGACAGCCAGTTTTCCTAGGCTTTGTTGGCCAGTTAGTTGGTAATTGACCAGCTCAGTCTTCTGAGGGCTTTGTAGCTAAATATGGTTCCTTTTTTGTTGTGTGCAGTCTTGAACAGCAGTGAATGAACAGAGCTAGAAACTGATGATTTACACAAAGGAATTTATTCAGAATACAAGAAACAGTGAGCCTTTTTATCCTAGTGGAATAAAAGGGGGAAACTGGATTTATATCCCTGCAAGGTGAAACTTAGGCCCAGTAAATGCCAATTTTATTTTTTTTTTTAATCACTGCAGATAAAGACCTGGTAACTGTAGTGCTAATCTCTTCATTTTTGCAAATCTCTTGGCCTAAAATTTGCATATAAGGAGTCTGATTGTTCTTAATAAGATTACTCAGATGACTGATGAGAAAGAATTGAGCAAATACAGAACTTTTTTTTTTTTTGTAAATTTGCTCTTTCAAACACTAGAGGATTTTACAGGTGTTTCTTCTTACTAGCGAAGAGAGGCATAAGGCTTTGTGATGTTAATATCATACTGTTTTGACAGGAGAAAGATAGATGATGTGAGAGTTTTGTCTCTTGTATCCTATCATGATATGTAGCTGAAGTGGGGAAAACTTCACGCTATTTTATGTGGTTTAGATGTAAATGTCAAGGGTATTACAGCACGTTACACCCTCCGTATAAATAGGCACAAAATGAAATTGGAGCTTGCCTATGCCTTGTGTTAATTGTGACTAAGTCTTCAGAAAAAATATTCCTCATGGTTATTTCTAAAAACCTGTTTTTGAAAGAATGTTCTGTTCTGGTTTAGTTTAACCTTTTTCCAAAGTATAAAATTACTTGCAGTAATTAGGAATAAGTCAATGTCATTCATGTTTGTCTACTCATTAAATTGCTGAAAAAGCAATTTGCTTGATTTTTTTTTTCTCCTTAATTCACCATCCTTCTTCAATCTGAATTAACTTCTATAGCCACCCAGTATCTTGATGTTTTTGTCAAAATAGAAAATTCTGTATTTGCTTTCATAAAGTGAAAAGAGGGTTATTTTAAGTAAAGTCAGTTATTGTACTGACTGATTCTATAATATTAGCAGAATGTGTTAACATTCTGTTTACAGTGTTATCAACTTATTGCTATATTCATCATCAGGTCAAGGTTTGCATAGGTCTTGAAGTAAGTCCCTCAGGACTGAACTGTGAACCTCTTGTATGACCAGTGCAGCCTCACTGACCTTGGTGAAACTAGTGGAATGACTGAGCCCTTGCCAAGCAAATAATGGATTTGCTGTCTGCTCCTTACTCCATTGTAAAGGTATGTGTAGCGAACAAAACGGAAGCGGTAAAGTGATGTTAAAGCTAACTGTTAAAAGCACTCAGTGTTTTTACTGTTTCCCCACCCACTCATACAGATACCTTTGTCTTAGTGTGTACTATTATAGATCAATTTGTCTTTTAAGGACTGTTAAAAGGTGCTGTTACTGAAAGTCCCTTTCAAGCAAACAAACAAATGTCATAGTCTTTATAAATGCATTTTTTGCTGGAGATCATATTCTAAAAATGTAACTGTTTTTAAGGAAATAGGGTCAGACCTTTAGCAGATACAAATTCTGTACAATTACTGCACTATTGTTAAGTATGAGTTAGTGACAGGTGAAACATTTTACAGTTTTAAAGACTAGAAATTAAGCTGCTGTGTTCTAAGGGCAAACATAATGAAAGGATGATTTTGTAAGTCTGTAGGTGGTGCTCTTGTCACTAGAGAAAAACTTCATCCATGGAAAGCTGCAACAATTATGCTGTGTTTTTATTGTTAATATTTTTGAACCGATCAGTCTCGTTGCAATATTAGATTATGTTGCTTCTCATCTATTTATTTTTTTTTCCATATGAGGGAGAATGAGACAATATACGCTGTAGTTCTGAAATAGGTTGCTTGGCTGCAGCATGTTTTCCAGTTACTTTGGCAAGTCTTATTTTGGGGCAAGACTTCGTTATTTCAAGTAGTATACATTGCACATAAAAGACAGCCTTCTACCACATAAACATCTAAACTGATGCTTTTGTATGGCTTCAGGATTGCCATGGCAATGTTTAGACAGTGAGTAATCAACAAGGAGTAAAGATTGCTCCTCTGTTATGTATTTGCACGTCAGTAGCAAGTATTGGGATTCGGATAAGAACAGGTACAATCATTTCACATGTTGCTGTTTATTTCTGCTATTTTGCACACTTGAAGCTTCTTTGGGGTGAATATATACTTACAGGCTCTTTTGTTGTATTGTGGATTTTAATCTACTCGATAGACAGAGTCTGTGTTTCTGTGCTCTGCATATGTGGGAGGGTTTTTTTTTGACTTTTTGGATTAGTATAGAAAAAACATTAGTAACATCTGATTTCTAGAAGAGTATTAGGAAACCAGTTTTTGTGACTAAAATTCATTTTATGCTTGGATTGTAGTAATCCTTGTTACTTTATTTGGAAGTACTATATGAATATCTCCAAATAAACACTTAATGAACACTTATAGAAAACCGATAGTGATTTAAAGTTATGCTAGATGATGGTTTAAAGTATTCTGTATGTTCTGTGATGGATGTACCTATGTCTGTATGTTGCCAATCAATAGAATAATGCTATGTGATGTGACTTGCTTGCAACTCTGTATTACAGTTTTGTGCACTGATTCTGGATGTTATTTTGGCTGTGAAACATACACAAGAGGAAAACATTCTTTTTTTATGGGGGCGGGGGGAACCCCCAAAATCTCATATTCCTGAGCCCCTTTTGAATTCAATATTTTTTCAATACTGAAGTCTGTGAATAGCAAGGGAAACTATCTATCTACTCTCCAGATATCTGAGTCAACACAGCATTACTGTTACAAGGCTTCTCAAGATCCATGCCGGATTGAAGAATGACATACTAAATCCTTAAATAGTATTAAAACTGGTTATCTTTAAGAAAGGCTACAAAGTAATTATACCCATTAGCTATTGTTTTACTGAATAAAAAGAAAATCAGTATTTCGGTGATACCAAAATTCTTTTGGACAGTTGTATGATCTAAAGATTGATTATTAGATATATTAATATATATTATTTAGCATCTATAAAAACATGTATGAGAAATCTAAACTTTGACTCACAGCTTTTTTAAATTACTGACACTTTAACTAGGAGATAGGACTTAGAATCATTCCTACTGTTGATTTTACAAGATGTTAGGCAAGACAATACTTTCTTAGATTGGAGAGAGAGTAATTGAAGTTTACTATAAACTGTTCATTTCGTGTTTCTAATGAAGCTTTGTATGTGGTAACATATCTGATATCAAAATATTTCTGTCAGTATACAGTCTTTTCTCCTGCCTCATTAAGGTCATTACTAATTGCAGAGTCACTAAGGTTATAAAGAACCTCTTGGGATCCTCTAGTTCAACCCTTTGGCTCAATCAGGGCCAGCTAAAGCAGTGTGCCCAGGACTGCATCTAGTTGGGTTTTGAGTATCTCCACAGGCAGAGACTTTACAGTCTCTGGACAAACCTGTTCCAGTGTTTGACCACAACTCATTTTGTGGCTAGTGAGCACACCAGCTAGTATGTATATGAAGTGTAAGTATAAAGCATATAAAACTGGTCTTACAATTTTTTAGGAATTTTCTAAAATAGTTTTAGAGAGTATTCTCCCAATAAGAAAAAGTAAGGAACAAAAGCATAGCCAAGGATCACCTTGGTCTTAACTCTTGAAACCTGTGAACGTATGACCAAAATTTTACAATAACATGTATGACTCCCTAATTTTCTTAATTGCTTAATCAGTAATTGTAAAAAAGAACCCCAAAAAAGTTTAAAACCAACTGAGGATTAGTTGGAAAAAGATAATCTCAAATTCTATTTAAGAGTAGTTTAATAATTATAAAAGAATCTTGATAACACTGGTGACTTCAGCTGCTTCTTTAATATTCCCTTGGACACATTCCTCAATTTCACGCTGGAATCTCTGAGAAGTGTTACTATGTCAGTGCACTGAGAGGTGATACAGTTTGAAAAAAGGGTTTTGGAATGAAATCAATACAGATGAAAATAGTAGTAACTGCAAAAAACCTTCTCTATCTGTTGGATGAGTCCTTGGTCACTTTTAAGGAATGTGAAGATTTGCTTTTGTGACTTCACTGTTTCAGAGACAAAACAAAAAAAAGAACCCAAAGATGAAAATCCTAAACTGTTCAGTGTTTTGCTATAGAAGACTAATTGATACTTAGCAAGAAGCTGATGGTGAGAAGCAATTGGTTATGAAAAGAACACTATACAAATAGATGGGGTTTTTTTATTCCTCAGCTAAAACCAATCTGGAAGCACTTTGAAGTGTCTGTGTTACATGAGCACTATTGACTTTTATAATAGGATAAGCAGTATTTTCAGTAATGTCTGAGGTATTCCTTAGATTTTCTAATATTTCATCTACTGTTTTCATTACAGTTGAGCAGTGAAAAGATGTCTTCACTGAAATTTCCAATGGTAAATGAGTCGTCTTCTCATTTTCTGATGATTAGATTAGTCTAGCAATATGCATATATATGTAGCTTAATCAGCTTTTTCACGTACATGTATGCAGTCCAGCTCTGTATTAGGTCCCTCTGAATTTGTGCAAACTTAGACCAGTTTCTTAATCCATTTAAAAATTTGTGTCTGCTTTTAACTTATTTATGAAACACTTGTCCCAAACCATTATTCCTTTAAATAGGAAAACCTTGGTGCACTTTTTTTTTTTTTTTTAAATAATAGAATCATAGAATGGTTTAGGTTGGAAAGGACCTTGAAGATCATTGAGTTCCAAACCCCCTTCCATGGGCAGGGACACCTCCCACTAGACCAGCTTGCCCACGGCCACATCCAGCCTGGCCTTGAACACCTCCAGGGATGGGGCCCCAACCACCTCTCTGGGCAACCTGTTCCAGCACCTTACAACCCTCAAAGTGAAAAACTTCTTCCTAATGTTTAATCTAAACCTGCCCTCTTCCAGTTTATATCCATTCCCCCTCATCCTGTCACTACACGCCCTAGTAAAAAGTCCTTCCCCAGCTCTCCTGTAGGCCCCCTTATTCTTGTGCAGTCCTTTTGTGCCAAACATCAACCACTGATTCCTACTTTGTGTTGGTTTGGTGCAGCCAGTTTGCAAACACCATTGATGGAGCATCACTGGAGTTAAAGATGTGATTTTTTTTCAGGCCGGATGAGGTGTTCCTGTACAGCAGTCATACGTAATTCATATAGAATTTTTAGTGATATATTTTTAAACTAACTTTCCTATGAGAAATTTGTCTTGTTAGGTATTGAGAACCATGTGAATCTTCGTCTAAAAAAAAAAAAAAGGACATACAGCTATTCTGCCAGTTTCAGAAGCTACCTAAACTTCAGGAGTTTCCCAAATTTAGAGTAGTTGCCCTCAAGATTCCAACAAGCTTCTGCCTAAGCTGAACTTTCAAAATGAAGTAAATCTCTAGTGGTGTTAGGCTTCATAATTCTTGGCTCTAAAAGCTTTGAGCCAATCAGCCTCACCTAAAGTAGTCTCACAGCTTTTAACCAACATGATGCTCTCTCTTCAATAATGCATTGCCCTAAGGTAAAGAGTGTATTGTTTCAGATACGGAGGAGTAGCAAGAGCAAAGAAGAAAACATCCCTGCAGAGCAAATTCAGTTTGCTTTGTTTCTCATTTTTTCTCTGGGACTTAGATTTATATATGAATAACATCCATTAACTATTTAACCCTTTTGCCAGCCAGCCATCTGGGGCTCTGCACAATCTAACAGACCAATCCATCACGCTCAGCAAAGAACAGAAAATCTGTACAAAAGCTAGTAACTTCAGGGATTTCTTTTAATGGTTTCCAAAGTTTGTTTGGCTGCTTCTGTGTGTCAAGCTATTTGTAATTCCAGGCAGGCCAGTGGTGCAACCTGCAGCAGATTTTCATTGCTTCATCATCAATGTATCAGGCTAGATGTTTGTAGGGTCAGGAGTTTCTACAAATAAATATGGAAGGGGTGGTTGACCAACTCAAAAAAAGCTTCCTTCGTTCTACTTGTTTCTAGGATGTAATAGGTGGCAGTGCTGTTAGTTTTGAGTTTCCTTAGTAGATGGTAATGAAATGCATGGGGTAGGAGTGGCGGGGGGTGTGTGTGTCTTAGTTTAAAGTTTCAGTTTTCATTGGAGAATTTTAAAATGTACTGATGCATGGTCTTGGCTCATTGTGGTTACTGGCATTTTGCTAGTACTCAATTGCAATTTACATAATTGAAATAACCAAAATTTTCTAAATGATCTTGGGTAGAATTCTGACATGATTTTTTTTCTTTCCAAGCAAAATTCCAGAAGAATAGTTCAGTACATCATTTAAGGACTAATCTATCTTTTGTGCTTTAAGCTAATCAGTTATTAATTCAATGAATTCATTTCAAAAGTACCTTGATGAAGTGTAAATTGAGTTGTGTGAACTGCATACTGTCCCCCAGAAGCTGTGTAATGTATTTTTTAACTTTATAGCTTTTTACAGAAGTCTAATTTTGAAGGAAAACACAGGACTTCATTTCCATTTGTGATATTTATACAGTGTGGCAAAAAGTCAACACATATATGCACATATGTTTTATTTTCAGATTACAAAAAGATCTGACCCAGAAAATACTTGGGCAGGTGTAGTGTACCAGAAAATTATTTTACCAAGTTACAATATATATTTAATTCTGGGAAACTATAAAGTTACTAGGGCAGAGAAGCTATACAAACTGAAAGAAATTAATGTGTAAAGACTGAAGGTAGTAAAATGTCCACAGAAGCAAAGCATTGTACTTATATATTTTCACTTGGGAACATGGAAAGAGAAGACATAAAACCAACTCTTGCTCTTTCAAGAAAGAGAAGCTTTTGTGTGTTTCCTGGAAGAAACCACCAAGTGACTCGCTCAGTAAGCAAAAGCTTATGGTTGCAGACGAACTGTAGTCACCTGCATCCAGTTTACGTATTATCTAAATCTTTATTAAGATTTTTAGAAAATGAAGATGATCAAAAGGCATCTGATTCAGTGATTTAGAACACTTAATAAGTGATAACTTCTCTATTTGCCTTAGTAAGTTTGCCTTGCTATTTTTCTCCAGAAATGGGGGAAAAGAAGAAATGTTTTACAAAAGTTTAAATACTAGAAAATTTTACAGAAGAGAACTTTGACTTCTAGACTTGGGTAACTGAGTAGTTCAACCTAGTGAATTATTGTGCTGACAAATAATACCTTGCAAAGATCTGGAGGGACTTGCATGTTGTGAATTACTGTTTGTTAGACTTATGTTACTATAAACAGGGAAAACCTTTTGACTTTCTGTAAAAATAACTAGTTCAAAGTGAGAATGTGAAGTGAGAGAGGCCTGGTCCCAGTAAGCTGCCATGCTGCTTGTGTTTGCAAGTATGACATTTTGCTATATCTGTAAAAATGGCCTGAATCAGAGGGTTTTCTATTCATAGAACTCTTAAATAATATTTTTTTTCCAGTTTCTTGATTAAACTGTATCATACACCATATCGTATAACTGCAAGTTAAGAGAAAAATTATACCTTCAGAACCTTTTGCCCTTGGTAACCTACTTTCTAATTAACTTTCAAGTTGAATATAACATAATAAGTCTTTCTGTAGAAGTAGAGGTGCCTCTGATGATTAGGAAAAGTAGTTGATTACTCACCGAATTCACTGTTTGAAAATATTCCCTAATGTTTCCTCAGGGACTTCTCATTAGCATTTAGTAGCACTAAATTATATAAGTAGTTGTTCGGATATATTTTCAGTGAAAATATAGAAGTTTAAAGGCAGAACTTAAGGGTTTTAACACTGTTGTGTATTCCTAACAACAATATGGGTAAAAATAGTTCTCACACAGGTGAGATACTTATAGTGGTAAATTTGAATAGTCGCATACCTAAGTTCTCATTATATTCTCATATAACAATAACGAATTGAAGTTTTTTGATGAAGTTGTATTAATCTGTTGAAAGAGATAAAATTACTTCAAAGACTGATAATTTTTTTTATAATAAGGCAGGCTGAGGAAAGTGAAGAATCTACTTTCTGTTCTCGTTTTCCTTTCCTGGTTTTGTTACTCCACGTAATACAAGTTGCACAAGTCTGTGCACCTAATGAGTTGCTGTCCATTATGTCATTGAAGACTTCATAGCATATGCTCACAAAAGGTTGGATTATACCTTATTTAAAATGTGCAGAAGATTCTTCATGGACTATATTTACATTTAGTGATAGTTTTGAAAGAGAGCTTGATTTTACTTTACGACCAGAACAGACCTGAGTAATAGGGAATTTATGCAAGCAAGATCCAGAGGCTTCTTAGGTTTCAATAGAATAAGTAAATAAATGTTTCCTGGCAAAACTATTTTTTCTGCAATTTTTTTGGCATTGATCCTCACAGCTGTTTTCTCACAATACCGTATTAACACTCCTGAGCACACTGTGAACGGAGAGTTGAATTCTTGTACTTTGAATTGAACACTGCTGCATAGAGTACACAGACATAAAAACTCATCATCTCGTGTGTCTAGAACAAACATTTGCTTTAGTAGCTTCTTCAGACTTCAGCATCCGGATCTGCATACATTTATAGTAAATAATTTGTCACCACAGTGCTCATGAAGGGCTCCCGATAGAAAATGTTGAGAAGTTAATTCATGCATCTTTTACTGAACTCTGACATACCTAATTCCAAAATCCAGCATCACAGACTTTCATTTCATTATTGTTAATTGCTCAGAATTAATGAATATTTAGATTCTCATAAGCAAGAGAGAACATTGCTAGTAATTAAGATGCAGTGGGTTATCTGATTTGATTTTACTTCTACATCTACTTGATAACTTGCCTAAAAGTAATTGACTCATATATTTTAGCTGCATTTCTTGATTTCATTTTGTAGAGTAAGATATGATACAGAGCTTGGAAACAGATTACATTCAAGCTGCCACTGTTGTTTGGTATGAATGCAGAAGGCTGCAAAATCATGTTTGTCCCTGGAGCTCACACATGCACTATTGTATAAAAAGAAGGTATTTAAAAAAAAAAAAAGGGGGGGGGCAAAAAGAAAACAAAAAAAGCTGCTGCAAAGTAAAAATAAAATTCTGGCAAAACAGAAAAATCCCCTTGTTAAATAATGACAAGTGAATAGGCATCCCCAGATTTATGAATAAGCACTGTCACGTATTCTGTAGCTTTTGTCTGGATGTCACTGACGATAGGGTGTCCTGATTTTTATTCTGCTTGCCAATGGAAAAGAATGTGATAGATTTGTGCTGATTTCTCTTTAAAATTGTTTAAAGTACTATGTAAAAAAGGACCTTATATTCATATTATGCCTCTTTTTTAGGCTAGATCTGCTTGTACATTTATATCATGATGGGTAACCTGAAACTTTAGTGATGTTTTGGGGTGCAGATGAAGGTGGCAACTTATGCTTTTATAGAAGCCACATATATACCAGCCTGAAGCCACTGAGCTTCATGATTAGACCAAGTGTAAAAGAAAACATGATTTGATAGAGCTGTTTCTCATATATGGAACCAGTTTGTGTGGTCTTTGTTTCTTTTTTAACATGGTGCATATATTTTAGGGACATTAACATGCATGTTTTTTGAGTCTGTATATTATGCATGTATGTGTATGTTGCGTGGTGTTTATAACATAGAAATTTGACTTCTCCCATCAGATTAAGGAGGTGACCAAAAATGGACTTCAGAGTTTGTGAGGCATTATAGTATTTTTGAAACTTTTTTAAAGCTAACTAATGTATTGTTACTAATGGATTTTCACCGTGCCAACAAATGAATGAT
>NW_009648233.1:924908-928122 GCF_000708025.1 Charadrius vociferus | reverse complement strand
CCTTAAAAAATAAGTTTAACAGAAGAAGTGAGCATATGAGTGTGGACTCTTTCATCGTTAATTTACCAAATATATATTTAGATTAAATAATAGTATAATTGATGAAGAACTTCCAAATTATTCGTATGTTTTCCACTGTACTATCTAATTATTATAGTAAAAGAATGGTTGCAGTCTTCTTTGTAGATTTCTTACTTGGACATTGATATGTTTGAGAACAGAGGGAAATTTGGGGCTGGGGGAACAGCAAAATACTCCCTAACCTTAATCAGTAAAAAGTATTCTAACTTTTGTAAGAAGTTTTAGTGCTTGGAAAAGTTTGGTTTGGGTTTGTGGGTTTTTTTTTTCTGCTCTGCAGAGAAAAAAAATTTGTATGTGCTTCAGAGTGAAGATACAGCACTTCTGCCAGTTGTGAGTACATTGTGCTTAGTTTGTTTAGCTGAGCATCTGGAAGCATCTAGTCTGTACTAGACACGTATAGGCATTTAATATGGCTCATTTCATCTTCGAAGCGTCAGATTAGAAATTACTGAAGAGAATCTTTTCAGACCAAAAATGTGAAGAGAGATTTTCTAATTTTAATGATTTTCTTGATGTTACAGAATATTAGAACAGACTAGAAAACACATAATGAATCATCAGAAGTTCTGCTCATTGAAGCCAAACTTTTGTGTATTTCTAAAGGAATATTAAAACGTTTCATTTAATATAGCACAGCAGATTCCAACTTGGTAGGGATATAGGAATGGTGGCATTACCAGTGTGAACAATCCCCCCCAATATGTTGCTCGCTGCCCTTGCATAAGGCTTTACTTTTTCTGATCCAGAAAGGTCTTATGGCCTGACAGATAGCAAAAGGGACCCAGATGCCACACGACAACTATGGTTGTGTACTGAGCAATCCCAGAGAAGTTAATACAAATTTAGGGTGGATAATTAGAAAGGACAATCTCTTTACGTGGCTATTTCTCCCCATCATTATTACTCCGGTCTTCTCAAGTTCTTCTGCCTTCTCTTTTCTAATAAGCTGCATTAATTAACTTATTTGATGGTATGATTTTAACAAAACTTTCTTAGAAAAGTTATAGACCCCTTGCAGTTGGGATATAACACAGAACTTATAGATTTGGATTTGCTTCATGGTGGTAGACGGTGAGTAACATGTAGAAAAGAAACTCAAATTTGTCATAAGAAAATACCACATAATAGCAGTCTGTACTGCCCAAACTTCTTTTTTAATTAACAGTTTTCTGAGAATCCCTGTTGAAATGTGAAAACTGTGTTGAATTTGGGGCATGCAAAAGTAATAGATTGGAGTTTTATCATGAAACGTAAATAGGTCACGTGTCTGCTTTTCATTCCTATGCAGTGATCGTGTATATTATTATATAAAATACATGTAATTATTTATATATATAATTAAACTCATTAAACTACAGACATTTCCTCAGTCAGTAGAGACCTGTTCCTACCACACTTATTTTTGTATGTTTTCAGTAGTCGCAATGTGAATAGTTTATTGAAACATGTAAAGAATCTGCTAACATAAAAGGTTTCTATCAGAGAATTGTCTTAAGAGCTACATTTTTTCTCATATTGTCATGTAGCAACCATGCAATTCCTAAAATGACAAAATATTATTTAGAAATATTTGTTTTATAAATGTAGCTGCTTGCTGAACATATGCAAAATAGTGAAGTTATGTAGCTGCTTAACTTGCTGGCAACTACCATCATGCATATCATAAGCCATATTTTGGGAGAAGTTACACATTAAAATTGTTCATGGAGTAAAATATTTACTATTATTAAAAAAGTAATCTAATATTCCCCATTAAACAAACCAAAGATATGCAAATCTTCATATACTTCATTCTGAAACAGCATTGCTACGTCTCTTCAGATAAAATTTTCTGAAATACCAATTCTCCTTTCCACCTTTTTTTGCCCTGCCTTGGATGTTTCTCTATGCCTTTGTAAAGTTTTCATTCCTTTATTTCATTTGTCAGTCTGTCTTCTGACTGCTGATGGTTCTCTTTCAGAGAGATCCCTGGTGTCCACCACATTCTACCACCCGACTCCTTCAGTTCTCTCTTGGCTTTGGGTGTCTTTGGTTAGAATCTCTAGAAAAACTTGGTGAGTGATGAACATTGAGAACAAGTTAAGATCCATGAGAAATTACCTATACTTCTCATTTGAGTGAGAAGCCAGTACAAGTACTTAAGAGTGAGCTTTGACAAATTAGGAATTTTCCCTATTGTTTGGAAAACTCAGCAAGTTCTTGCTAATATGCAGCAATATATCTTGAAGGAGAGCCAGCCAAGACCTAAAAGGCCTGGTAAAGTGCTTACTATTTGTTTATTTGAGGAATAAGTAAATATATGTTATGTCTCTGTGTTGTACATTCAGCAAATACTTTTTCCAATAAAAGGAAACATACAAATCACAGTAATCTTTCTCAGATACATTGGCTAAACAATTGGTCATGTCTGTGTTTTTTTTTTTTTCCTTCCTGGACGGTCAATCAATAATAGTAACATATTATACCACTGTGTTAATCTAAAAAAATTGCAAGGTACGTGATACAAGATACATTCATATTTTATAGTACTATTATTTTAATCTTTGAAGTGCTAGGTGACGGGTAATAGCAGACAGATCCTAAGAAAGGGTCCAAAACTCCTCCAAAACCTCAATAAGCAGTTTATATTTCCCACCAGTTATATTTTTCTCAAACTGTTCAGTGATAAGAGTTTTGATGGATTAATTAAAACGAAGTCACTGTTGATTACTACTCAGTGTTCCAAAGGGAACCAAGTGGGTGGAGATGAGGTTTCATTTGGGGCATTTTTATTCATGTCTATGTAGGGATAGGATGGATTGGGCAAATATAGCTATTGATCTTTTAATTTTAAATTATTACTCCTTAAATTGTTGATCGTTTTTGGCCTAGAGCAGATGTGTCTATTCAATAGCTTTTATGGCAACATAGTGAAAGAAGGGTAAGACAACATGATGAATTTACAAGTAGTAGGCATTTAAGTTATATAACAACTAGATTTGTAGGGGGAAATGGCTAAAACAAGGCTAGCCAGAGATAAGCCTGGGGCGGCACGCTAATGTTTGGGGGATGGTGTGCTAGTGAGGTCCTTCGGTCTGCCATCTCAGTGGAGGCAGGGAATGCAGATCTATGCGACAGCAAAGACACAAGGGTC
>NW_009648233.1:917304-924849 GCF_000708025.1 Charadrius vociferus | reverse complement strand
CAGAGTGAGATAGGCAAGGAAGGAGAGGCAGTGGGGTAGCCCTGTATGTTAGGGAGTGGTTTGGTTGTTTAGAGCTTAATGATGGTGATGGTAGGTTGAGGCTAATACCTTAGCAACAAAAGGAGGGCTAAGGAGAATCTCCATCCTTTGTTGTATGTGGGGGAAAACATAGTGATAAAGGATGAGGAAAACACTGAAGTACTTAATGCCTTCTTTGCCTCAGTTTTTAGTAGTAAGACCAGTTGTTCTCCAGGTACCCAGCCCCCTGAGCTGGAAGATGGGCATGGGGAGCAGAATGAAGCCCCCATAATCCAAGGGGAAATGGTTAGTTACCTGCTACAGCACTTAAGACACACACAAGTTTATGGGGCTGTATGGGGTCCACCTGGGGGTAGTGAGGGAGCTGGTGGAAGTGCTCACCAAGACACTTTCCATCATTTATCAGCAGTCCTGGCTAACTGGGAAGGTCCCAGTTGACTGGAGGTTAGCAAATGTGATACCCATCTACAAGAATGGCCAAAAGGAGAATCTGGGGAACTATAGGCCTGTCATTCTGATCTCATCTTATGGAACAGATCACCTTGTGTGCCATCACACAGTATGTACAGGACAACCCGGGTGATCAGGCCCAGTCAGAGGATCCTGCTTGACTAACCTGAACTCTTTCTATGATAAGGTGACCTACTTAGTGGATGAGGGAAAGGCTGCAGATGTTGTCTACCTAGACTTCAGTGAAGACTTTGACATGGTTTCCCGAAGCATACTGTTGGAGAAACTGGCTGCTTATGTCTTGGATGGATGTTCCAAGTTGGGCAGAACTGTTGATCTGCTTGAGGGTAGGAAGGGTCTACAGAGGGATCTGGACAGGCTGGATCGATGAGCTGAGGCCAATGGTATGAGGTTCAACAAAGCCAAGTGCCGGGTCCTGCACTAGTGTCACAACAACCCCATGCAATGCTACAGGCTTGGGGAAGAGTGGCTGGAAAGCTGCCCAGCAGAAGAAGACACGGAGGTGTTGATCGACAGCCGGCTGAATATGAGCCAGCAGTGCGCCCAGGTGACTGAGATGAGAAGGCCAGTAGCATTGTGGCTTGTATCAGGAATAGTGTGGCCAGCAGGACTAGGAAAGCTATTATCCCGCTGTACTTGGCACTGGTGAGGCTGCACCTCAAATACTGTGTTCAGTTTTGGGCCCCTCGCTATAAGAAAGACACTGAGATACTGGAGCGTGTCCAGAAACGAAGCTGGTCTCAAGCACAAGTCTTATGAGGAGCAGCTGAGGGAACTGGGGTTATTTAGCCTGGAGAAAAGGAGGCTGAAGGGAGCCCTTATTCCTCTCTACATCTACCTGAAAGGAGGTTGTAGTGAGGTGAGTGTCAGTCTCTTCTCCCAAGTAACAAGCAACAGGACAAGAGGAAACGGCCTCAAGTTGCACCAGGGGTGGTTTAGGATGGATATTAGGAAAAATTTCTTCACAGAAAGGGTTATCAAGCATTGGCACAGGCTGTGCAGGGATGTGGTGGAGTCACCATCCCTGGAGGTATTTAAAAGATGTGTAGGTGTGGTGCTTAGGGACATGATTCTGTGGTGGACTTGGCAGTGCTAGGTTGATGGTTGGACTTGATGATATTAAAAGTTTTTTTCAACCTAAACAATTTTATGACTCTATTTGATTAGCTGGAAATTCACACCTTACCTGATGTGTGTTCTTTGCCTGCCTGTGCATTTGTGTTTGTATTCATCCGATGTAATGCTTACCATCTCAGTTAGTCACTTCATTTGAATGGTATGGTTTAGGCTCCATTAATGATCTGAGGACACTTGTGTTATGAAATTCTTCCACGTCGGAGAGCAAATTCAAGTTATCTGCAGTGGTTAAAGAGAGGAGTCTTGTAAACTGGCTTAAAGCTAGCTTAAACCTAACTTTTTGCTGACGGAAGATTGGTAACACCCACTGTCTGTGACAAAATCTGTAAATTTCTGAATGCATTGCATTGATTGCTGTGAGCTTCTCATTACAAAGCTGTAAAACAGTCTCAAAAACTCACAGAAAATATTACAGACTTGACCATAATATAAGTTGACCAAAAAATATATTCATTAGATGTCCTCTTTTGCCTGGTATTTCACCTCTCCTTTTCTTAGTGCATGATTTATTGCATATAAACTGTGAAGTCAGGTTTATTTTCCACAATACCATTTGTTCTCATCCGAATTATTCTGCTGTTGTGCTTATTAAAAAGCACAGGATACTCTCACTAAATTGGTATTGCTGATACCACTTGCTGCTTTCCTCTTAAAATGATTTCTTCAAACATAGTGTATTCTTTTATTAAGTCAGCTAAAATTCTGCTGTGGCATCACTTTACTTCTCTTGATTACACCTTTTGTTTCCCAAATTGCCAAACCTACTTTATCCCCTCTTACAGCATCAGATGGCATTTCTCCTTTTCATCCACCAAGTTCAATTTTTGGAAAGAGAGTCTCTGTGTGCTTCCTGCAATGATAAGCAAGATTTAATCTTTGGGAGAGAATAAAATGAAGGCAAAAATAAAACAAACAAAAAGAGTAAAGTTATATGACGCCTACGGAAATAACAGCAGGCAAAACATACCTCAGTGAGGGTTTCTTTTGGTGCCAATATCGTACTCCTACCTGTTACCCTCATTGCTTGCTTTCTTTTTTTCATAGTATCCCTTTCTGTTTGAATTTTCCAGCCCTGTGCCCAATTTCAAGGGTGGTTTGAGAGTGAGTGGTGTTATATATACAATTATCTGAGGACTCTTTATAAAAAGTACATCACTTCAAAAATCGGGGTTTATTTGGGATGATGTTTGTATACACAAAAATAGATATGTTGTTTAGAATGCATGTAACTTGTAATTGTTTCATGACTGCTAGTGCAGAAGACTTTATATTTGGTATTTAAATGGTTCAGAGGGAGGGAGTTGGATGAGTTTGTGTATATCTGTCTCATCTGTGTGTTTTGGTACAATGCTCTTGGATTTTGTGTGTTTAAAATGACTAAACAAAAAGCTATCAATAATGTATGAACTGTAAAAAACCCAAATAATCTGAGTTCCTGAGGTTCCTACAAAATCAAAAACGTCAGCAGAGTTAGCTTCCACCAAGCACTTCTCATTTACTTTGTGGAGTGCTCTCAGGAAAAATCTGTTTTGCTGTGCTGCTTTATAAATTTTTTTTTACTTATGTTATCCTCTGGACTTAGCCTTTTCATATTATTCTAAAAGGCTTTAGCTCTCTTAGCATTATGTAGCTGAATTAATTTCAGAGACGGCTCACTGCCTTGTTGTTTTGATTTCTTCTGGGGTTTCAGTGAGCACATCTATTGCTTATGTCAAGGATTTTCTGTTTGACTACAAAAAGTTAGAGTGCATTGGAAGAAGAAGAACAATCTACTAGCAATGTTGTAGTTATCCCACTGACCTGAATTCAGGAGGAAAGAAATTATTTTCTCTTGGCTAAGTTCTGTACTTGTCTGCAGAGATAATCGTAAGAATCTGACATAAACTTTCATTCAAAGTCTATTGATGTAAATAGAAAGAGTTCCATTGATTTATATGGGATTTGGATCCGGTACTTAAAACTGGTGTCACCAGAAAAAAGACAATCACTAGACATTTCATGAACTTGTAGAAACAGCTATAGTGAATTTATTTTGTACAGAATTTAGTTACCTCATGCTGTGGAGCCAGAGATAAGATGATGTTCTCTTCTTGGTTATTCATCTGAATTATTGCAATGGCACTGGTACAGGGGAGTTGAGTAAGGAATTAGATGTTATATGATTTCACAGGTTTGATCTGCAGAATACTATTAATGATCTGGGGAAGCAGCTGGAATTTAAAACAACCTCTGCTTGCTCTTGGGGATGCCTCTAAGTTGTAAGAGATGGAAACTGAAAATACATCCTTCCTAGTTGCTCTGTGGTGCACTTGCCAATTAAATTCAAGGTTATGTGTTCGTTAGTTCATATTAAACAAATTTTTAAAAATCTATTTTTTTTTTTTAATTCAGTACTCTTTCTTTGGTGGTGTTGGTATAGCCTTGGCTCTGCCTAAAGGGAGAGAAATTGAATAATCTGTAGGGACTAGCCACAGTATTGAATACAGAGACTTTACATCCTTGTGAAATGAGCAAGTCCATCAAACTCTGACAAAAAATGAAAGAGGTAAGCTGGAAAAAAAAACACAAAACCAAAACCAAAAAATCTGAGGAAAACAGTTTTGTAATATACTAGCTATCCTTTTGCCAAATACTTTCTATTTCTATTGTGAGCATTTTGGGTAGTGACTTTTAATATAATGTTATGGCACCTTTGGGTACAGTTGAAGAAATAACTTCTAAATCTCAGTAAATTACATTGAGGTTCTTGGTTGAAGAACAAAGTTATAAATTTATTCATCTGTATTCTATAAAGTGGTTGTCTAGTAGTGTTTTTATAATTGAAGTGAAAGATGCTTCTTTTCAGTGTCTGTTTTAATTTTATTTCTTAGCTCAATCTAACAGGTTTGAGCATTATACACTAAGGAGCCACTCTCACTGGTACGGTATGTTACCAGTTCTTGTGTGTCAGGCTGCGTAGCAGTAGGAAGAGTCCCAGGTCTCAGTGAGTACCAGAGCTGCATCTCTGAGACCTCGGAAGGATGTTGCTATACCTCACCCTAGGTTACGTGCCAGGCTACTTAGAACAGGATTGCCTCCATTTTCTTGAAGGGCCAGATATAAGCCATACTTTGTATTTCAAGAAAAAAAAAAAAACCAACAACCACCAAAAAAACCCACCACCCAAAAACCAAACCTCACATGAATGTGTTTTAAATGAATAAGAGAAGAGACTGGTGCAGGCTATTGGTGAACAGAACTGGGTAATTAGCTTCTATTTTTTATTTTTGGAAAATTTGACCTTAAATCCAAAACTGGGGAAAAAGGTTTGCTATTTGTAGATAAGCCCTGTTTGTATCTGTGTATTTTGGTGCTCATACTGCCACTTCCCACCTAGATGGGAAGTTGTTGAAAGCTCTATGCAAAGGAATAAAATCTAAACTGCTGCCCAAGATTTTTTATATTATTTTTTATTTTTAGTCAGATTGTTGCAGATTATGTTCAGGAAGGCATGTGAAGCTAAAATCCTTACCATTCAGCCCCAGTGCCAAGAAGTATTTACATGGTAACTATACTTATTTATATGGTACCTATACTTATTTACACCAGCTGGTGTCCAGACATCTGTGTTGTAAGTGAAAGAAACTTCACTTAAGTTTTTTCCAAAGTAATGACTAGTTATAGCAGAAGCATATTTAAAAAAATTATTTGTCAAATTTAACTGAAACAAAGTTTTATTTGTTTTAAAAATGAGAATAGTGATTTAAACTCTACTGCAAGATGCGATATAAAGTATTGGCCCTGAATAGGAGAAAGGGAGAAGCTATTTTTCTTTTTACAACTGGCTGGCTATGTGACAGTGACCTTTAAGCTTTGTTACCTATTAGCAAGATGCAGTCAATACCAGGAAAGTAGTCGCTGCAGCTTTTTGTGACTCTGAGCATATCTAGAGGATTACTGCTATGTGTCTCCGTTGAAAGATTTTTGTGTTGAGCTTAAGGAGTACACTGTGATATGTTTAACACCTACGAATGTTCGTGCAATGTCTCTCTATGCAGCAAAGTTTAGTGTTTTGTTTTGGTTTTGCCTTTATATCTTGCACGTACACTTGTTTGGGTTAGCTATGAGACACAAATTGTCTCTCTTCAGATGAGATTTCCAGAGAAGCGTAATATACAGAAGAAAGCTGTGGCATAGCAGAATACTGAACAGAGAAATAATTACAGTAATAATAAAGACTTTAATTTTATATTAGATTGTTGCTCATCAGCCAAGAAAGAGCAAACATGCACAATCAAAATCCATCCTATAAACATGTTTGAATTCATTAATAAGCACTCAGTTTTTTAGAAGATAAAATTTTAATTAAAAATATCGATTCACTTGGCAGCATGCATTGGTGCTTTTTTCCTCCTGGCCTGATAAAATATTTGTGGAAAGAAGGCTAAGCTTAAGGTTTTCAGAATTCAACTGTTTAAAAAAAAAAAATCAGATTCCAATTTTTTAAACAAAATTTATGTTATTGTAGATAGGATATGTTTTTTGGATAGAATTTGTATGGATAAATCATTGTAAATTTGGTAGAAAGCGGGTTTTTTTGATAAAATATATATATATATATGCTTGAGGAAGATTTACTGAGGAGGTTATTTTTATTAAAATGTTTGTTTGCCAGGAGTTTGAATATTTTAATAAAGCTAGGCAAAAATTAAAGAAGCAAACCCCATATGTTTATAAACCATGTAATCTCTGCTGGACCGTATATTCTCTATATTCAGTCCAGATAATATTCAAAATAATCTCTCTAGGGAATAGTACAAGTGAAAGGGAAGTAGAATAAGTTTCTGTTAGTTTGGTTCTGCCTAGTATTTTTTTGACCATTTTTCTAGATGTTGCTAGAATGGCTGAAGACACGGGTCTATGCCTGTCTTTGTTGTTCATGTTAAGACTTCTAATAAGCATAGCACTTATTACTGAATATAGTAATTTCTTAAATAATTTTAATGCTCATGGTTGTGAAGAGTGCTTTAGTTTGAGAAGCTTAGGTGTGTCTTCTGTCACCTCAATGACAAATACACTGTTCTGGGATGCCCAAATGTTGTGTTTAATTTGGTTTTTGATGTGGTTTTTGGTTTTGGTTTTTAAAATATTCCATTAAGGAGTAGAGTACAAAACAAACCAGGAAAAAACAGCAATTGTGTCTGCAGCAGAAAAAAAAAGCAAATAAGCTCATGGCTCTGCTTGGAAAAAAAAAAAAGAAGAAATTTGGCTTTCACTTTCTCTTATACCCCAGCCTTCACAGTCCTCTTCAATTAGCATAGATTTTGTTCAACACATCATAGAGCTTTTTAATTGCCAAAACTTGATTGTGCTCAGACAAACCCTTCAGGCACCACTGAGATATTTGCAAGGCCAGGGCCTGTGTTTTAAGTTCTACATCCCAAAATATTTCTGAATAATACATTTTTGTATATTTCTCTGTGCCTACAGAGGCATTTCCCTTCAGTCTAGTGAAAGCTTTATCTGAGCATCTATAGTCAGAATGCCTAAGTTCATTAATTTCTGTAAGTTACAACAGACTATATGAAATGATTAGGTTTTCTTCCACTTATAAAGGTTGTTGCTTAAAGCACGAGTTTCAGAGTTGGACAAACTGATTTCATCGTACTGTGTGTTAGCAACTCGCTAACAGCAATATATCCTTATTCAATGCCAGCCCAGTTTTCTTCAGGCACTTTGGACTCAGACAATGAAGAAATGTCAATCATGTAAACTGTGCGCTATCTTCTCAGGTTCATTGCACTATTATTTTGGATTTATACAATTGGGCTACATGCTGTGTACTTATTTTCCAAATGTACTTTTCATTCTATTACCAGGGGGGAGAATGATTATTTTCTAGCAAAAATAATAGTAATA
>NW_009648233.1:889357-917278 GCF_000708025.1 Charadrius vociferus | reverse complement strand
GTAGGGAAACAAATGCTGTATGCGAATACGTTTTCCTCTACTTTGGTGAAAGCCAAATCTCTGCCTATGCTGATTCGTGCCCTAACAGTTTAAATTTGTCAGCCAATCCATGCGATACAAGTTAAGAGGTTTTTGGGTTTTTTTTCCTATCCTGACTTCTGAGTTCTGATCTCTTGGTAGATCGTAGTGTCCTGTTAAACAGTTGACTCTGAGTCTTACATGGCCATAATTCCAATTGTGATGATGAATTTTGTTGCACAAAGGACAATCAATATTATAGGGTGACCTAATGGTTGTTGTTCCCAAAGTTTTTGTGATCTCTTTTCTTCAGCTGACTGGATATGAGCTGTTCATTAGAAGTTAGACTGTTACATGTAATTTTCTGCCACTTTTTAATGAGAAAGAAGATATGCGTGTCTTCAGAGTGTAATGAGAAAACTAGAGCGTATAGAGTGTGGAGTGCATAGAGAGTGCCCCTTGATGAATTCATGGTGTCTCACTGCATCTACCTAGAGGGAAAATGCTCTTGTCTTATGTATATCTTTATATGTAAGTTAATTCAAAAACTTCTAATTTGGTAGTTGCATCAATATAGATTTAGTAGCCTAGTGGAGAATAACTGGAGAGAAAGACCTGGGCATGCTGATTGAGGAGAAGCTCAGCATGAGTCAGCAATGTGCAATCACAGCCCAGAAGGCCAACCGTATCCTGGGCTGCATCAGAAGAAGTGTGGCCAGCAGGTCAAGGGAGGTGGTTCTGCCCCTCTACTCCACTCTCGTGAGACCCCACCTGGAGTACTGCATCCAGCTCTGGAGTCCTCAACATAAAGACATGGACCGGCTGGAGCATGTCCAGAGGAGAGCCACGAGGATGATCCGAGGGCTGGAGCACCTCTCCTATGAAAACAGGCTGAGAGAGCTGGGGCTGTTCTGGCTGGAGAAGAGAAGGCTCCGGGGAGATCTTATTGCGGCCTTCCAGTACCTAAAAGGGGCCTACAGGAGAGCTGGGGAAGGACTTTTTACTAAGGTGTGTAGTGATAGGACGAAGGGGAATGGCTATAAACTGGAAGAGGGCAGGTTTAGATTAAACATTAGGAAGAAGTTTTTCACTTCGAGGGTTGTAAGGCGCTGGAACAGGTTGCCCAGAGAGGTTGTTGAGGCCCCATCCCTGGAGGTGTTCAAGGCCAGGCTGGATGTGGCCGTGGGCAACCTGGTCTAGCGGGAGGTGTCCCTGCCCATGGAAGGAGGTTTGGAACTCGATGATCTTTAAGGTCCTTTCCAACCTAAACCATTCTATGATAACTGAATTGCTAATCTATGTTCTGCTTGATCAATATGTTATTTTTAACCAGTATATCTCCCTGAAGAATGAAGCTGTTTCCTGAAGAGCAAAACTTACTATTTTGACATTATTTTGAATTGAGAGATCATATCTAGTTACAGTATTGTGTGATACTAAAAAAATCCCTTAAAATGCCCTTGTAAGTTGCTCATATATGTTTCAATGACTATTTTCACTTTTTCTCTATTTACAGTAAATAGATGTTCTTCCTAACAAAACTTGACATCATAAGATGAAATTATGACCTTATTGGCTGATGTATCATCCCCAGTAGTGAAGATGTTATAGGCCAAAAAATACAGTCAGGTTCACTGTCATAACTGTTTCCAACCCTCAGGTGAAACTTTGTTCAAGTTGAACCACAGTATGAGAAATATTGCCAAACTCCTCCTTTCATTACTTTCTTACATGAGTCCATAGATTCAATAAGTGCTGTTTTCGCCTACTTTTCAGCCAAATTAAAGGATGAATGTAGAGAGATTCAATTCTAACAAAGACAATTGTTGAGATAAAGTATGTAAGATCACTAGAATGGGAGAAAATACGACCGTAGGTTTTTTTTAAATATTAAAACTGTCTTCTATGCTTATTGTTTAGAATAGAATTTAAGGTTCTGACCCCAAGGCAAGATGAATTCAGGCTGTTGGTTGTCTACTCATGTTCTTCTTGTGTCTGAAAGTTTAATATTCTGTTGGTTTTTTTACACTGATTACATGCCTTTTGATAAACTTATTTTTACATTTCTGTTAAAGATGTTGTTTTTTTTAAAATAGATCTCAAAAGACTTTATAGAATATAATTTTGACTGAAGTTTCACCATGCCTGCACTGAATAGACTAGAAAGCCATCAATGTCCCATGCTGTTCACTTCATTAAAGCAGTGACTGACACTGTTGGATAACAAATTCAGCTTCTTGACCTGGAAGTATAATCAGCATGGCAGGTGCCTGATTTTGGAATCCATTTTTGCCAAAAACATGCACACCCTTTCTGTAAGAAACCACCAACAAAATTCTCCGCAGCGCTGTGAATATAAAGTTTCAAATGTGCTAAAATCTCAGTATCGGGACTGTATCTCTGTTCCATGGAGGCCACAGATACACAGGGAAGTGGAATGTGCTACTTCTCTTTATCAGAAGCTTCCCTGTTCTCTCAGTGACCATAAACAAACAGTAAAGAAATCCCCAACTATGAATCTGAGAAAGCAAATTAATCCAATAGTTTATCAATTGGGTCTTTCAAAGAAATATGCCCCTATTTTTTTTTTCACGAAACATTGAGTGTATTGGCAGCTACAGAAAATTGACTTCTCTAGATAACATAGCTTTAAACTAGGCAAGGCGCAAATTATTTCACTAACATTTCAACCTTGCTTCATTACTGGAAATGTTAACTACTCTTCTGCGTGCACTGTTTCCAAAATGTAACATGTCCCTGTGCAGGTAAACTCTTTTCAGAAAAAGCTTTGTTTCTCTTGCTTTCCATACGCCAAAGTTCTTGTGCCCCAAACAACTGAAATTTTATTTCTCTGTTGGCTGGATTAATTACTTCCAAAATGGACCATGCTTCTCTGATTTGCACAACATCAATGGGTTCTTGCCAAATTAATTTTCTGTTTGTAGATGGTCCATTAACTAGAATATAAAGTCCTTGTCCCCCAGGCAAAACCGCAAGCAGCACATATACTCTTGTTTTGCTGTGTTGGAACAAGCAAATAGAGAATAAATACATCTGCCATCAGGTTGGATCCAGGCAGTTTTCCAGTTTGTCCCTAAACGATCAACAGAGTGAAAATACTTTACTTGCTTCTGTTGGCCTTTTGAATTCACCTATTTAAAACAGATAATAGCAAATACAAATAGCATTGAACAAAACAACATTACTGACAATCCTTGCCCCAAATAAAAACCTTCATTCCTAAAAATGAAGGAAGCCCAGCTGAAGGGATATAATACCTTACTAAGGCACCACCTGTGAAAGAACTGCATCTTCCTGGAGCTTAACTCCCATTATCATACAGTAGAGACAGAGTTTTTTTCTGAACTCATATGAAGTGTTTTTGAAGGCTTTTAAATAATTTTTCACTTTCAGTGGCAGGTAATTTACAGGACTTCCTCAGCTTCTGCCCGCATATGGACCAACACAATAGCTTGCAGTCTATGTTAATCTATTCAAATACCGTGATAAATTCGTGAGTGGAAAAAATAATATAACCTCTTCATATTCCTAAACCTGTTTTAACATCTCTCTTAGTTTCTTTTACAATCTTTAGCCTCTGCCAAGATTAGGCATGACAGCATCTAATGCTAAAGCAGCTCAGCAGCTGCAAAAAATCTTAAGCTTTGCAAGATATCTTTCTTCATAGAGTCTGATGCTGCTTTATTATATAATTTAGTGCAATTTATTGGAACCTGTGAAGAAACCGATCACTAAAAGCCTAGAACACTATTTCCTTGGAGCCCAAGCAATGCTAGAAGTTTCCTTACAAATATTTTTTTTTCCTTCGTGACCTGGCTTTAGCTGGAGAGATTAAAACAGAGGAAACTTTGAGGCTGACAACATCTTGATGAAAACTTGGATTATAGGGTTGTGGGTTGTTGGTTTTTTTTCCCCAAGACGAAAAAACACATTCACCTCTTTGAGAAAAATTCTTCTAATGCTGTGTAACAGAACCACAGCAATTGTGTAGTACCAAGCAATAGAGGAAAAGAAAACAAAACCCAAAACATAGCCTGAGCTCTTGCACAGATTTGCCAGAAAGTTGCCCCAATACCGAAAAGCAGAGGCTCGCTGAGCTTTGTTTTCCAGACAGCACACACACTAAATCCTGGGAAAGGGACTATGAAAATGCAATTGAAAATCTTGAATTTTCACACCTGCAAGATGTAAAAGAAATAAAACAGAAATCAAAATCCCTTGGCGTGTCCTCAATAATGTGGTTTCCTTTAGGCATGTTAAATAGTGAAATTAGTAGAACATACAACGCAGCTGGTGTCACAAGTATGGGCAGTGTGTACACAGTGTTTGCCTGTCAAGGTTATAAGTTGAATGAGATATTCACTGCCCTTGGAGGACATGCCAGAATTCTCCATTTTCCTGTTGGCTTCTCACTTCCCATTTCTGCCTGACTACAGACATTTGCTCTGCTGTCAATATGGTCTATTTCTCCCATTACATGCTTACTGAGAAGATCACTTTTGATAAAGTCCTGTGGCTCTCCTTCTATTGCTATTCTTATATTTAAATACTAAATAAACTAAAATCGCTCTGACCTTGGACAGAAAAAAAAAAAGGGGGGTTTCAGTTAGGTAGAGAGGCAAAGACTTTCAAATACTATGGGTAGTTTTTAAGTGGTTTTTGATGCTGGCTCTAGATGTGTTCAAAATGGGGATATATGGAACAGTCAGTGTGAATGCCTTAAGAAAATGGTTTGAAGAAGATAAAATGTGGAAGTCTGGTCCAGCATACATCTGATCTTAACTTAAAGATGCATGAAGGTATGTAACATGCAAAAAACCTTGCTTGCTTTGCATTCACTGCAAACTAAGTTCTCTTATTCACTTTGTATTGACTTCTATTGAAGGTCCTTCTCAATACAGCACTGCATTAGCACAAAGTACCGCTGAGGTAAAGATGACCAAGTTTCTAGACTTTATAAGATAGCATTACCAAATCTTAACTTGCTGTGTATCTGCTTTAAAGTGTCCAAGCTAGACATGACAGGGTTCAAGTGTGCTGAGCCCAATGGGTGCCTAGTGCTTCAGATGTATTACATGTGCTTGACATAGTTGATGTACACATGTGCAACACATCTGGCTAGCTGTTCCAGGTGTATGAATTATATATACTATTCCAACTGGGGTTCTGGATGTGTGGAAACCCTTTACAAATGTCTAGAGTGCTCACATTTATTCAGGATAAAGTTTTGGAGTGGAAAAGGATAAAGCAAGGTTATTTCTTGGTATAATTGTTTCCTAGCCACTGTTTATAGCATGGACTTTGGTGGTTTATGTAGTTACTGGAACGCACATACTTCCAGTACCCTATCCTTGTTTATGATTGTGGCTGTGATGCAACATCTTCCTTAATGCTTGCTGGTATTAAAAGTACCATCTGAAAAGACTTCAAAGCTGTGCCAGAACCGACTATGCCTTGTAAGTCCAATGTGATCAATGTTCTCTTAGCAGAATGAATTTTTACACTAAAAGTTTGTAAGGGGCACAATATAATAATTTGTCATTTTATGTCTTTAAACTCCCACGCTTACAGCAAAATGTTGCTGAAGAAACAGGCTTAGTGGTATAATTTGGTTATAAGGTTCCAATTAATTAGTTTTCTCTTAACAGAACAGTGACTCATCCAGTTGAATTTGTGTTGCATTGCCCCATGAGGGAATAGCCACCATTATTATTTTTATGTATAATACAGAAGCCCAAGATGGTGAAATTTCTTAAAAACTTCTCTTAAAATAGTCTCTTAAATTCTCTTAAAAAAACTCTTAATATTCATTTCGACAAGATTTTGAAATAGTTATAACTATCAGTCTAAAGATCCCATTTTGGTGATGTCTGAGTGTGTGTATGCATATTATGTGTGTGTATGTATAAAACCGCGTTTACTATTGTCCTTCTTATATGTGATTTTTCTCTATATTTAACTTATTATTGGCAAAGATTTAAGGCCTAAATACTCTTTAACCTCCTTCTATGTTATTGCTAGGCATAAAGATATTTTTTGAGTTTTATTTAAGAATTTTTGCTGTGTAAAAATATCCCTTGAATTCCATTAATCTGTTTTGGTTTTGGCAATATTTGGTATGTTGGGTAATACTTTTGGAAAAGGACTGCAGAGAGATATTTAATCCATGCAGGATCCTAGGAAAGGATTTGTAACCTTGCAAGAAATGCACTTGGTTTCAATGGTCTTTTCATCTTTAATTGAAAATATAGTACTGTCATCCAAAACCCAATCAATCTCAAATATTTATTGGTCAATTACTTGCTATTTCTTTTACTACTTGAAGAATTCATAGCCTAACAACATATGAAAATTTAGCCACCTCATAGATCTCAATGTTTCTGATTTTTCTAATTTTTTCCTATTCAGTGAAAGTTCATCATTGTTTAGTGAGGAGTGGAATAATATTTAGCCAAAGTAGTTCTGATGGATGATACAGTAGAACTGCAATATTTTTCTACTTTTTAAAAATTACAAAGAATTGCTGCCTTCAGTTAAGATCACTTGTATTCACATGGACTAAGATTTGGGGATCAATTCTATTACTAATTTTTATTGGTTAATGCAATTTACTCAAAAGTTTTAATAGTAACACTCCAAATACCCATAATGTTGTGTGCTCCCTCCTGCAAAAAAAATCACCAACCATAAATCTTTACTTTCAAAACAATCTGAAAACCTATAGCTATTTAAATATGTGACTAAAATATTTATATGAAATCTGTAAATAATTGTAGCTTGATAGTTGACATAGCACGTGTTATATTTTTAAGTGAAAATGTAAGACGTGAGATTCCCAGCTACCACTGTATCATGATTGGAAAAGAGTAATATGTTCTTTATTAACTGTGGTAAAGAATAAAATGATCCCAAAAGCAAAAAAAGAAGGGAGGCAAGTCTATGACAGCTAAGCTTGTATGTGAGTCTGCTTCTAATACTTGATGGTGCTTTTATTGCATATATTTGCAGAGGTTGTAAATAATCTATGTTTTATCTCAAAAGAAGATTTTACAGAAGGCACTAGAATCGCATAGATTTAATATGAATAATTATTTATTTAAAAAAAAGCCCACCAGTTTAGAATACCAAAAATGATAGATATGCATGTGTTCACCAGCATGAGTTTCTTTGGATTTAGAAGGACCATGGCCTCCTTGAGCTTTTAGTTTTGAAATTGTCATGTTGTATTACATTCCTGTTTTGAGCATGTTTTAAAGAAGACTGCCATTGTCTTCCAAATGCTGTTGAGAGTTTGGTATTCTCTTGCTTCTTAGTTGATACTTATGAATGAGAAAAATCAGAGGCTTAAGATCAATGACACCATATGATTTAGTGCTTCACTTGACAATATTTGCGCTGGTAAAACCTTGTGAGAACATGATCAGCAACTAATGAAGTTTAGTTATCTTGATTTTGGAGGTGTAAGTAGAATAAAAGAGAAGTAAATACTTAATTTTATCTTTAATATCAGCACACCTGACTCAGAATATATGCAAAAGAAAGAACTAGAACTGAGCTCATGACCTGGCTTGGGTGGCTTCACTTTTTCTAGAAGGGATGCTACAAGATGGATTTTATGGTGTTTACTGGAAATTACTTAAGGAGTCGCCTGGTGATGTTTGTCAGACTAGTCTGCATTTACGTTTCTAGCCACTAGGCTCTGATTCTAAATTCCTTATACATGCTATATATTATTTTTTTTTTCTGTATTATTGCAAAATACTATGGACTGATAATTTGACGCGATAATAAGACTGAGAATACGGAAGGCTGGAGTCTCTTAAAATAAAGTAATCTCAAGAAAGCCATGAAGGAATCCTTTTGAGATCAGCAATTAGATACATCTTGGAAAACAGAGTATTTAGAGAATTGGCAGCTGTCTTAGAGTAGTTTAAAAACAAAGAGCAAGAAGAAATGGGACTTTTCTCAATATAAAAAAACCATTCACTTTTCCCTAAAGTAAACACATGATACTTCATTACTAATGAAGAGTATTACTAATGGAAACATGTGAATGAAAATAGAAATACCACCTTCATAGCAGAAGAAAGCTCATAAAACATAGTCCATGTATTTTGTGGAAATTGGATAAATCCCTTTCAGAATATTGAAAGAAGTTAACACTAGCAATCACAGGTCAAGGAGCAAGTTGTTTTATGTCTGACTGGGTATCCAGACGAGTAGAAAATAAAAAATTCACAGTCTGTATTTAAATCTGTGTAATCCAGACAAGACAGATCTGTTAATCTACAAACCAAAAATATACAGTAGATGATGATAAAGGCATAAATGGAATGAAATTTGATACTAAGATATCCTAGAGAGGTTATGCTAAAGTAACCTGATGCTTATTTGGGGGAATAACAGACCATTTTTTCTGGAGCTGGCTCTGTATGTTGCTTTCCCAGTGGACACAGTTTGAGAGGAGGGAGGTTATCTAAAGCAGTGGTAGGAAGGTGACACATGTGAAGCCCCAGGTGTCACCATGGCTTCAAGATTCTGTCCTGCAGTGGCAATTCTGGACTGAGCTTTCATAGGGCTTTGTTCTTAGTGCCTCATGGTTGCAAATGCTCCAATGCTCTTCAGGTTTACTGAGCAGCTGCAAACCCAGAAACTCTACCCCCCCCCCCCCCCCCCCAAACCCTACCTTTGTATTTTAGTATTTCTGACAGAGTGTGTCATCACAGTTTTCATTCATGTGTTCTTAGGTTAAGTAAAAATTAAATAATGGTGCTTCTTTTCTGATTTAAGAGCCCTTGGAAGCACTGAAAAGTTTCTATTTGAACAGAAATTCAGTCTTTCCATTGGCTTCCCATGGGCTTTCAGGAGAACACTGAGTCATTGCTGCTGGAGGAAGGATTGGTGTAGAGCAGAAGACTAGTGTAGCACAAAATAGCAAAGTGGATGAAGAGCATGCTAGAGAGTCCTGAAATTGTGCTGAAAAGGGAATCTAAGAGATGGTAAGAATGTTACTTCTGGATAACATCAATGAGCTGTTTTAGAGCTAGTCTTAACTTGTTTTCATTACTGACCTTAGACCTTAAAACTAGTATACGCTAATCTAAATGTCCTTTTAAAGTCAGGAGGGAATAATCAGTATAGAACAGCATTAGAATATTGTGTAGTATTCAGTACTATGAAGTGCAAGATCATAAACCGAGTTATGGGTAACATGGGGCATCTGTAATTCACTAATTCATCAGCTGGAGATGGTTGAGGAGGACTGTGTGAGAATAATTTGTTTATGAGCTGCGGTGAGGGAAGAAGGTATAGCTGGAATGTGATGTACAAGTCCATGTATGTTTTCCTAGAAGGGGATCACAAACTGGAACGAGCACAAAGAAAAACAGATGTAGTTGCTCTGTGACTATGGTGGGCATTAATAATTGATTTTTAAAACACGGGAATATTCTGCATCACTTTGTATTTACCAGTAAGTAACAAAGTTAATGCATCCAGTACGTTTACATAGTGCTTAAGTTGTTTGCCTTCATTATTTATTAAAACATTTTAGGTTTTCTGAATATATTTTTCCTGCAGGTGCAATGTAACTGTAATAAATTACCATTTGAATGAATATTTATAATACAACAACACCCTCAGTGCTACAACACATTTTATTAGTCATGCTGGTGGTTACAGCTTCTATGTGTATTTTACTAATGTACAATATTGTCATGCTTTGACTTACATTAAACAGTTCAAGATAAATGGGACTGTTTGTTCTTTGATTTGAGAACAGTCCTCTTCTTTTGTAACTCAGCGATATTAAGTGTGCACTTTTCTAGACTAATGAGCAGAAATAACCCTTTTTTTCCCTAGTATTCTGACTTGATAGTTGATACTTTAGTTAGTTGTCAACTTCATTTTTGCATGTTCTGTTTACACCAGGATCCAGTATGCAGTAAAGTAAATGGTGCATACTGGATCTCCTCCAGCTGCCCTCCAGCCCTGCTGCATACACTTCAAATCATCAGGTAGATTTCTGCTCCCTTTTTTTGTAGTTTTAAGGAAGACGTAATTCTATGGGCAACTATAGAGGCACAGCTTTTCTCTGTGTGGCACAACTAATGCTCATATTTGTAAATATATGCACAGAAATTAAGATACAGTGGAGAGAGTCACAGTGACAAAGAAAAAAAACCTGAGAGGACTTATATGAGGAGTGTTGCTTTTAATTCATCTTGAGTGGCTGTTTTCAGTGACAATAGCAGACTGTGGCATACGCACCTTGTGAACCAGCCCGGTGGCTGAGCTTTCTAACAGTCGTTGACTATTTCACAATGATATAACACCATGTGTCTCTAAGGAGTGAAGCAGAAAGTCTTCTGTATGAAATGTTTTCATTGTACTGAATCCTACTTTCTCTATTTATATTGTTATGCTTTATACCTGTGTTCAGGACTGTGAGCCGTGCAATTGCAAAAGGGCTGACCTTCTGCATTCTCTTCTGTGTGGGGTTGTGCGCTGTTGAAACTCTGAATTGTTTAGGAATAAAGTTTATTGCAGAGTTGAGGAAAAAAAAAATAATGTCTGATACAAAAAAAAAAAATTATCAATGAAAGAACTAAAAGCCCAAACAATGGGGTGTTTTTTACCGGTGTCATCTATAATAAGATTCAACATATCTGAAACAGTTATGTTTGCCACCATAGGCGAATCACAGGTAAAGCATTTCAGACACTGAAAGGATAATTTCCCAGTTGCCATACTGCTTACAAATGACAAATGGCAGAATTGCCATATAGCCTAGGTAATGTGATGCCTGTGGAAATGAAAGCCCTATACGCACAATGTCAAGCAATAGGATTAGAAAAATATTGCTAGGTCTGCTCTAATACCTTTAATCATCATGCAGTTCATCTAAACATTGAAACAAGTTTATAAATCATCAGAAATAAACATACTGATACATAATATTTGAGGCTTTTCTTCAAAATTTAAAACTTAAGATAAAACCAGAATAAATATACTCCAAGTAACTACTTGTCTATGTCCAAAGGTTAATTATTAGAAACAAAAAAATGCAGCAATTGAATTTCATGAAAGCGTATGACTTACAACAAATGATAATCACGTGTAAAGTAAGACAATATTTTGCAATATTTAGCAAGATTGTCTTTATATTTGGCTTCATGGCATTAAAGGTACCATGTGTTTCTGAATCAAAACATATTCGATTCAGTAAGTTAAGTCTAAAATTTTGGTTTATTTTTTTGTTCTGTCCTTCTAAGCAAAGAGTATGTGGATGAGAAATGCAAAGGTATCAGTGTGGATGCCCGATTGCCTGTCTACACGGTACCTCATTACTTTGTGATCCCTTGTAGCCAGACTGAATGATGACTCTAAATTTTCACAATTAGCATCACAGGTGGAAGCAAATTTGCCATAAATAATCTCCTAACAATATCAGAGACTGTAATTTTCCTGGCTATAAACAGAACTGCTCCCACTTGGTGTGTGCTGTGATGAAGAGGAGCAGGAGATGGGCCTTTACTAGTTCAGTTGTTCACTCCCACTCACAGACTACAGAGGGAATGATTGATCACCTCAGATGCTGTTAGCTCTGCCTGAAGTAGCAAGCTAATGCAACGTAAATTAGAGGGCCTGGGTTTGATCCAGGAACGGACCAAAAGACATAAGGTAGTACTTAGGTAGCTTTAAGCTGGCTCTGCAGAAGACGGTACACCACAGAATGTGGAGACGGAGCACCAGATCCCCAAACATACCTATCGGATGTTCAGGTCGCTTTTCTTAATAACCCAGAAATATTCTTATGTAAACAGCAAAGCACTTAAATAGAGGTGTAGTTTCCGAGAGAAATGAAATGCCTATTTCTTCTGTCATTCATTATTGCTTCCCAGCGTTCCTGGCATTTCAGAAGCCTTGTAGTCGGTAACTAGCTGTACTATGTCTAAATGTGATGTTTAAGGTAATCAACTATTAAGAGTCTGCTGCTTCTAAAAGGTGGAACTGTGGTTGTATCTTAGGGGGTTTTTTTTAGGGTTAATAATACTCTTCTATTTTCTGAGCCTGTCTTATGAACTTGGCAGCACAGAACCCAAATTCTTCCAGGCATCATCTAAAATGCCTAACTGTACAATTGCTCCACTGAAGTTGGTGACATAGATCATTATGTAAGGTTGAATTCTTTCACAGTGTGCAGAAGGCTTTAAGATTAAGTCCATAGCTCTGTTCTTGCATGGCGTGTAATAAAATTGTGGACTTGTACCTACCTTCAGATCCACTTCTGGTAAAAGTTCAAGTAGCTAGTTCAAAAGCACATCTTGATATAGATGCATTTAAAACACGACAGAAACTTGATTCCTCCCATGGCGTATTTTTAACACAGATATATTCATTATGTCTTGCTTTAAATGATTTTGTGTATCTGTATTTTATTTTGGACTGTTTTGATGTTGGTTCATTGTTTTCTTTCTTAGCTGCTTTAATTAACTGTGTTTTGCTTCTGTTATGTTTAAATTGAAATGTTTATACTGTAAAACTTTAACATGTCATTTTCCACCAAATTACTGTGAAATTTATTTTTTCCTTCTTTCTTCTTTCTTTTCTGGTATTTGTTTCCCTCTGCTTTTCTTGGGCTCTTTGCCACTAATCTTTTTAACTTCCCCTCTCCTGCTTCTTCCCTCCACATTGATTTCCTTCTTTTCCTCCTCCTATTGCCCTTTGTGCAAACGATGACAATCTCACACACACATGCGCACGAATATACATGTGCTTATTCCATTTTATCTGCTAAATCTTCCAAATATAATTACTAAGGTGCCAAAGAGCCTGCAATTTCCGCAGTACAAAAACCATGAACTGATGTATGCAAACTATTAAGCAGTAGTTTTTGCAATATTTTTCCAAGATTGGTTTATTTTGTGCCTGAAGTTTTTTATGGTAATGGTATTTGTGAAGCAGTAGTATTTGTGATAGAAGAGCATTTCTTAAATTATACTCGCTTTTCCCCCATGATTATTTATTTAGATGTCTGCCAACGAAAATGGGCAATTCCTTTGGTTAAACATTGCCATCTAATTAATTTTTCTACTTTCCTGTGCTCAGTAGTGTCCTCTTCAGAATGGCACTTTATCCTTCATAATGCTGCTTTAAGCATTTCTGAAAGATGGAGAAGAGTTATAAATAACAATTCATGAACCTTTCACCAGGGAAGTCTAAGCATACATCATAAACAGCTTGGTAACTTAGCTTTTGGGAAAGATATTAAATTGTATAATCACTATTAAAGACCGTGCACTCAGTAAGTAAATTCCATAAAGTTTATGGGAGGAAATACCTCATGACAATGCAGATAGAGATCATCTCTGAGTAGGGAAATTGGGCATATGCACAAAGCACATATCTTTCATAACCTAATGTCAAATCACAGAAGCACTTCTTACTCTAAGAGATTAGGACTAAAATAGATTATGATATTTACTTGTATGGTCTTATAATAAGCAGGTTCAAAATTGGTTGTAAAATTAATTTTGATGTTATAGTATTTGAATACAGCTGGTGTTCCTGTACTTGGTCATTTCGATGAATAGATTTAATTTTTTTTTCACTAATAAACTTTTCTACGTGCTAGGATTATAGAGTTGGGAAGCATACAGAAAGAAAATGAACTGATATCAATAACCCAGGCTTTTCTGAAGTCTGTTTCACCACACCAGCCAACTTCTCTTGGTCCTGTGCTAACAGCCGTCCTGTGGAACAGGGTTTCCAGACTCTCCTTCAACTTTCATGATCACCAAATGTGGCTGGTGAGGAGATGACCGTATATTTTTATGTACAGTGAGAGTCTGCTGCTTCACATTGCTGCCGCTTGAGTAACTGCAGTTGCCTCCTTTGCCTCACTTGGTTTTCTAGCTCTTGGATATGTTGCTCTGGTTATTCATGCTGCTGCTGTCTGTTCTTCATGTTAGCACTTATAGGGTGCATGGGCATCCTTCTGAAGTCCATTTAAACTGGTATCAAGTTCATTGATATCCTACTGGAGTTGGTACGAGCATATTACAGAGCTTACTTTTCACACCACTTCATTCAGACTAACAAACTCTGTGGAGTGAGAGGAAGGGAAAAATGAAGTCCAGAGGAAAAGCAGAAGAGGATTAATTCTGTTAAGCAAAAGTGAGCGTGATATTTCTCACTTAGTAAAAGGAAGGAGACAGAAAGATGAAATATGTGATCCAAAATTTTGTATCAATATATGCAGATTGTTCCTTCTCTTGTGGTGCTTGCTGTTCACTAATCTTTCAAGGGTTTTTTTTGGTCTGTTTTGTTGGGTTTTTTTATGGGTTTGGTTTTGTTTTTTTTAGTATAGTGATTGTAAAAATACATGGCTTTTTGCAAAAGGGAAAGCATAGAAAAGTTAAAAGCTGTAAGTCTTATTAGCTGGATGTGAGAGAACAGGTCTCGAAGGCCAAGATGCTTTGGGCCTTTTTCACAACCTTTCTACTTGTATGAAGGCAGGAGCAGCAGCAGCTTGCACAATACAGCCTTTCTCTGCCTCCGCATCACTTCAGTGACCCTCACCTCTGGCTGGAAACAGCCTTTCTATTCCAGCCCTGTTCGCTTCCCTGCTGCTACAGTCAGCCGTCCATAATTGCTATGCCAATAACACACACTGTTTTTTGTTGTGGATAAATGCGCCCTAGAATTAAGGTGATAAAGTCAAACTCATTTTCTTGGTAGTGATGGGCAGGTGCATTCTTTAACATGCTTGACCACCCCATGAAACAATACCACACCACATTTCTGAACGTTGTCATGGACGTTCTTGAATTTTAGAGCTGCCAAGCTGAAACAACTGCCAGAGATAAGTGAAATGAGCAGGAGTGTTTTGGGTTGATAAGGACTGAGATACCTTGAAGTTGGGAAGGAGTCAAAAATAGTAACAGCAAAGCCAAGACTAAATGGGACTGTGGAACAGAATAGGAGGAATGAAGATGAGCATCAAAAAACGAACACCAAAAATTAAATATATAGGACATTAGACTAGAACACGGGTAGTATGGCCGTAGTCTGGCATAAATCAGTCTTTTATTGAAGATTCTGGTGGTGGTGTTTATTACAAAATATAGATGAAGACTTGGTTGCTTTTCTAATAGGATCATTTTAAAAGATTTCAGTGTGTTTAGTGTACTTGAAAAGCCTCAGACAATTCACTGTCTTGGTTTAAGGCTGCATGTATGAAAATAATTTGCTGTAAACAGTAAGCATTAGTTTTTGTTCAGTTCATCTGTCTTTCTTCAGGTGGGAGCTGGTTTACATCATCAGCCTGTCACCTTGTTCAGTGCTTTCAGCAGGCTTGAAAGAAATGACAAGGTCTGGTTGTTAAGTAATATTGCCAAAAAAATATTTGTTCTCCAAAAGATCATACATGTGAGCAGCTATCATTCTCAAATTTACTGTAGGTAATTTTTATGGTAACTGTTTCTTGTTCTGCAGTTTGCTGCAAAAGTCATTCAGGAAGGGAATAGTGTTTCAAAATAAATTAATTGTAAGTGTTGATCAGCAGCAGAATAATAGGGACAAAAGCTGTACATATAGTGCCAGCTACTTTCTACCTGTGCTGTTTAACAACTATGAAGTGTTGTCTGTCTCTGCAGTCTTCAAAGTAGCAGAATAAATAAAAGTGATGTATGTCATGGTGATCTTAATAGTTAACCTATGCTTGGTGTAGAACAACTGTGCCCATCAATTTGTTGTGTGCATCTCCATTTTTATGATAACATTGGTGCTACTTGACAAAAGAGAGAGGGAATGCTGATTCTTGCTGTCTCTCCAGTTTGTATTTTCTCACTGCAGTGCAGTATTTCAAGTGATTGATTCGTGCATAACACTGTTTATTTGCTCCAGCCAGTTCACTTGCTATTACTTCATTTATTTGACTGGCAAGGTAGAGAAGTGATGGCTGCCTAGGGGTTAATAGTTGCTGCTTCATAGGAGAATGATACAACTTTATGCGCTTGCGGTATATGCAGATGAACAAAATCATATGTCCCTTTTCCTATGTTGTGTTATGTTTCCTCTTGTCCTCCCACCTTTGGAATTTATTGAGCTATTTCACTCTGCACATAAAAAAACCCACCATAAATCCCACCTCTGTGTAGAGAAGCATACAAAATAAAACTGTGTACCTGAAAGGCACTCGGTTTCTATGGGTTTAAGCGATGGAGTGTATTCATGGACATTTCCTTTAAAAATAATAATTTTAGAAAGCTGCATGTGCCTTGGGCTGTGTTTATCTTATCTGCCACCTGTTTACGTGCAGAACTATTGGAGCGTTCACGCCACAAGACTATTATTGTGGTGCTGTAATTGCTGGGGCAGCATAGCACACAAGCTGCTGCGCAGAATCGCTGTTTTAATATGGCATGTTGGGTTAATGTAACCATATTAAGGAGAATATGACTTTTGCTATGATCAACCCAACATTTAATAAAAAAGCAATGTGTTCCCTGCTGACATGCAGGAGCAAGTAACCATTAGAACTCAAGTTAGACCCCTGCGGAAATAAAGAAATCTACTCATTGAGGGTAGACTTGTTATCTCACGTATTTTGGGCAATATACTCTGTATGCTTAATTTTGCAGTATTTAATCATAAACACTCTTAAGAAAACTAATTAGCCATAACAATGATGGTTGAGAAGGGGAGAGGGGGCTGAGGCAGATAGATGTTTCCTACATTGCTGATGCCTGGAGAAAAGTTTCAGAGTCTATCTTGCTGTACAGATGCAGATGGCTATTTTGGGGCATCAACTTGTGACTGGCTTTGATTTTGGGGAATTATTTATCAATGTAAGTAGAATACTGATGAGGGAGAGAGAGGACTGCCTTTTTCTGGCTCTATTTTTTTTTTCCCCCCCGAAACAATAGAATCAATAACTTGTGGAAAATATAACTATGCCCTTGTTCAAAAGTTTACAGGGCAATATACTGCTACATTTTCTGAAACTGCAGTGAGTATGTTCTTGTTTCCTTACCAAAATGCTATTAAATCAACACTTCACCATCTGTAGGTTAATGAGCTAAAGGAGTAAATGTATATGGAATATATTGATTATTTACCTTTATTACTGTGGTGTTTCTTAAAGTCTACAACATGATGGCCTGTGATGAAAAGAGCAGTACTCCTGTAAATGTTTTCATCTTGCTTCTGACCACTGAGAGTCTGAACAGTTTTATTATGTGTGACAAGGATGTGTGTTCACATCAAAGTTTTCAAATAATCATGATAGCTGTAATTATCCTTTCAGGGGGTCGGTGGGTTGGTGTTTTGTGATATGGTTTTGTGTTTTGGGTTTTTTTTTTCCAATCAGCTCAAGGGGGAACTATTTCCACTATGGTGGATTTTAAGACTTGCAACAGAATACTGGTGAAAAAAATGAAAAACTAATCAAGAAGCACTTAGTGCTGTTTATTATCTTTCCTATGTTTTGGTAATGTTTGACAAGTGTTCGGCTGGGAAGGGGAAAACCTTGAGTAGTCACGGGGGCAGGGGTAAGCTGCTGGAGACTGAACATCAACAAACTCATACTGGAGATAGAGGGCAAGTTTACAGTAAAAAAAAAAAAGACCTAATAATTAATAATTGTAATTAACATGAAAGTTGTTGATTGCATTTTGGACTTGAAAGAATGGTTGTGTACCCAACAATTTACTGGGTTTTTTAAACTACTTTGCTGAGTCTGATATAAGATTTTAATGTTGCTTATAAACCTTGCCTTCTTAAACCTCCCAAACTAAATGACACTGATACTTCTCCATTAAAGGCGGTTTTAAATAAAATATTTTGTACTTCTGCAAAGAAGAAGTAAGGAAGACCTTACAATCCCCAGTGTTCGAAGATATATGGGAAAGTATTTTGGAATGCAGTAAGTGCCTCTACTTTCTTGCACTTAGTTACAGCTTGAGATGAGTTTACATAGCTGAAGGTGGGGGAGTAGAAGGAAAAGTTTAGTTTTTTTCATCACATAAAGCTGGTGGCCATGAGTTCAGGAAAAATTGTAAAATAATACCAATAGAGCTAGATTCAATGTTTGTAAGTTAATATTCTCTTTTTTAATTATTCAGGATGGTAAGATGATTCACATACTCATTAAAAGACTTTCCAAATGTATGTGAAAGGGCAGATGGTCTATGTAAATGTGAATTAATATACAGAATAAAAACTGATAGGAAAAAAGGAGAATTCACCTGTCTCTATTCTTTTGAAATATATTCTATAACTTGGTTGTGATAAAATTATATTAAATCACTGCTTTTGTTTTGTGGTAGAGATTCTTATTTTCTTATTATTGCAATAGATTCTTGTTTATTTCATTAACTATTGGTATGTCACTATCTGTCTCTAGATATTAAAAACTTGAATAGCTTTCAGATAGCATCAGCAGGGGCCTGGTAAGAAGCCATAAACAGCTTTGTATGTCTTCTCTCTTAAGGGTAGACATTTACATTAATAAGAATATCACCTGCAATTCCATAGTCAAAATGGAAATGACTAGGGCATTAATAATTTTTGTGTTCGAGGACGCCTGCCAATCTGCTACTATCCTACCTACTACAAATTTCATCTACTGTGCATTTGTGTAATTAAATACATAGAATCTACCCAGTAATCTGAAGTGTAATGAGTTATAGTCTTGTTACAATCTGTCACAATTATTATTGAATGGATCTTTAGTATTCTGTGGACTAAATAGATGGTCTAAAAATGGCATATTCAAATTGTTCCTGGAAAAACTGTTGAGATATTAAAAAAAAAATAATCAGCAAAGGTTAATCAAAACTTTATTATTCTTTCTCCAGACATCTCACTTAATTAACTTTAATTAACTTGAATTTCCCCCATATGTAGTTTAGCTTTGAGTCCCTGAAATTATGTCTTTGCATTATTTTTGTGTATTCCAAAAATTACATAATTTGTATACTCCTTCAAGGAAGATATCTCCAGGTCTTGGTTTTTGGTGCTTTGGAGAAACCTCTTGAGCAACTCTGCTCTCTCACTTTACTCAAATTATACCATCTTACTGTACAGAGAGGTGTGCTGGAAGCTTATTCATATGTTACTATTCAACACGGCTACAAGCCCGGTAGTAAAATGAAGGAAGCCTGTGTAGTATTGAACACATGAAGCAAGGAAGTATTTGTTGAGACAGGGTATCTGAATCATAACACTTTAAGATTAAAGCTGACACTTCACTCATTATTGAGAAATGTATTGGAAAGGGTTAAAAGAGTATGAGAAACTGACTGCACTAGAAGGGGATCAGTATGCATACTCTTAAGAAAAAAGAGAATTTACTTCAGGTGGGAGAATGGCTTTATTTGAGAAAACCTGTGGGCGTTTAATTAGTTGATCCAAAAGAGAGTAACCAAGTGAGCTATTGTCCCAAACCTTGAGGAATTCTTGTACCTCTTTTGGAATGTGGCACAATGTGACTGAAAAAGATAACTTGAACAGATTTCAGTTTCTGTGTTGCTGGAAAATAACAGGAAAATATATGGTTATTTACACTGAGACTTCTAAGACAAACAAAAATAACACTGTAAATTCACATCCAGTCAAAATGCCGTACTGAGCTGTTTAATTCTTACCACTAAAGAGAAGATACTTGTATTATTCATTCAAGATAAATGAGATATTACTGATCTGCTGTACTGAACGTTAAAACTGTTGCAATCCGTAGAACTGCAGTATGGAAAATTCAAGTCAGGTCAGATGAAATGGACACAGGCTTTCTCACAAAAAAAAAAAAGTCTTCTGCTGTACCCACAGATACCTCAGAATCTGCTCTGGTATATCAGAGAATGATAAAGAAATATTATGTCCTATAGCTTATATTTTAGAAGAAGCATCACTTTTTGTATCCAGAAAAGGAGAAGAAATGCTTGGTAATTGTGCAGTCTCTTGAGAAACAGCTATCTTTTTTGTATGGGAAGACTTCTGCCATAGATACCCTTCTAAAATTATAAGATACTATGAAGAAAGAGAAGATACTATGAAGAAAGAGAATTCAAAATGTATGAGGTTAAATTTGTTCTGGCCGAACATATGGCATGCGAGTAGAAACACTGACAAGCAGAGGTATTGATGTTACTGACTGTCCAGGAACATCTCCTTAAGGGAAAAATGCTGCACTGTGTCATATTAGAAGAGAATCCTTCTTGGATTTCTGTAGGATGAGTGATGTATGACACGTGGTAGAACTAGACAATCTATTTACTTTCAGCCCTATATCTGCTACTTTAAAAGTTATGTCCCAGACAGAGCGGCAAGAGGAAGACTGCTTATCTGCCACGGTCTAACTGTGGCCCTTCTAGGCATTGCGGAGCCTTTGGCAGGGAGAGGGACAAGATGATAACTTGGAGAGAGCTGGACACACTCAGTGGGAAGAAAGTCAAAGCAAGAGAGCAGGAGACTTCTGAGAGGATCAGCGGATGTTGCTAGCAGCTACGCTAGCCAAATCTCAGAAGTGAAGAAATTAAGCCTTTCCTGTACATCCACAGAAATGACTTTTTGGTCTTTAAGCTCAGGCAGTCTGAAAGTTGCTGAACTACAAAGGAAAATAAGAGCAAAGGTCTTACCCTTTATAGATGCAGTGAGTATAAGGATGTTTGTTTTCAAACCATTTTATGTTTTCCACTGACAAAAGTGAATTTTCTCTACTTAAAGTTACATTGCTGTAGTTGGCTATTTTTGTGTTCTATAAAACCCTTGCTGTAGTAACTGAAGGCAGGGATTGCTTCAAAGAAACAACTGGGAGGGGGACAAGTCTTTCCACATCAAACACCTGGCTGATTATGGGTCAGCTACCTGCTTTGCTTGTAATTTTGGACTTTTAGTTTTCAAATTTTAGCTTTGAAATCAACAGGTTTTATTGTTTTGCTTATTGTTGCAGAATTGTTCAGGTTTAACATTTGTCCTTGTCTTTCTCAGGAAGCAAAAACTCTACAAAATTGTAGCTATAGGGTTATATGTATATACTTACATAAAATGTGATATTTTAATATATATATTTTCCAGTTAGGACCTCAGCAAAGATTCAAAATTTTACAGAAGAAATTAAGACCTTGAGTTTACCTATAACCTTCTAATATTTGACATCTAATTTATGTTGCGAACTAAGATGATCAGAGTCCTCAAAGTTGTCCAAGACGCGCTTCTCCTCGAGTATACTCAGACAAATGATCCTGTTGCTGCTAATCATTAGCAGGCAGATGGTAGGTGATCAAGATTTCATTATCAAACACCAATTTTCTTTTGAGGTGAAAAGATGACCATCTGTTCCCAACATTGTACCTAAGGGAGCCTACAACCGTGGTTTAGTTGATTAAAAAAATCTAATAAAAACCTTTTCTTAATTAATTTACATATTACATTTAATATATATTATTTAAATTCTGCTAACATTTCAAAAGAGTGAAGGTGAAACTAATTATCAGGTGGATCGTATCTTAAAGGTGACCATTTGGATATGTCTGAAGAAAATATTTTTGCCTCTGAATTTTTCATGTTAAACCTACAAGGTTTTCTCTTTTCTGCGACATGGGTAGTATACACAAAATGAAAAGGCTGTTGAATTTTTCAGTTACGAGAATACTGGGTATTTAAATTCTGAATTTTGAAACCTTTAGTTACCTTGGGAGAAAGTTTAATTTTATTGATGCCAAGTCCTGTCTGACAGTGAAATTAATGCATCTGACTTAAATACAAAAAGTAGAAATTCTGCAGCTAAATGTGTGTGGTAGAACTTGGTCTATGCAAATTTGGGAAAAAGAAATGCGATTTTTTTTTCTGAGCTGAAGATGATGTTAAGTCAATCTGCATGTCAATTATGGCTTTTAAACCTACTGACCACTGTCAACCAAATTTAACTAGGGACAATATATCTGTGATGCTGCTTCCTGCAAGTTTTGTGACCTTCAGCAGCTGTGCAGAGGAAATGAGCATCCCCACTGGCAGGCAAGTCTCAGCCATTATAAATTCTGCTAAGCAGGAACCACTTAGATAATCAATATGCATATGGGTCATAACTTTGTCGTTTCGAGTGGTAGGAGTGTCACTGGGAGCATGGAGGGGGGAGTTGGAGTTACTGCAGTAACAGTGATGGACTGGGGGAATTAAGATTGAAAAAATCTGTAGAAATTTCATTAGCTCATATTCTCTCAGAGCAGCATAGTGAAGTTACAAGCAAATAGTTGCTGAACAGAATAAAATGGGATGTAATTTCAGTGATATTTTTGTTTTTAAACTGAAAATATTATTGAATTGATTAAAAGTTGAATTCAGGTTTCCTCCTCTAATCCTTGAAATTTATGAAAAATAGTTTCTCAGTGTCATATGGCTTTGTTTCTTATAATGTTTTTATTACTTCCAGTTCAAATTTCTAGACTTCTCTCTTTTTGTAATTACTGTAATAACATAAATTACTTTTTAAAAATACCCAAACAACAAAAACCCCCAGATATTTTTGAAACAGTGACCAAATGCCTATACTCATAAGCAATACACTTTCTACTTTTCAGGCGATGTACCCATCTGTGGGCTGGGGTATTGAAAAGACGGTAATAGCAAACTTACATAGCTTAGCACAAAATGCATTTGCAGGAGATTCTACAAAATCCTGTAAGAAGGAACTCTTCAGGTAAAGAATTACTTAGAAACCTGAAAATAAAATCATGTGTCTTTAGTTAGCTAGTTAATTGAATTTATAATATTCTTACAAATATGTGCGGATCTTTAGGAACTTACAGTAAATAATAGTTACATGATTGTCTTGGTGATGAAACCAGTGTTTGTGTACCAAAATTCATTACAGCTATGGTATTTTAAAAACTTCAGGGTGTGAAAAAAGTATTTCCTATAGAATATTTGAAATCCCTACCACCACCTTCTCAAAAGAATTGTGAATTTGTGGATTAAATAGATGTTGGTGGCAAAGCAGCAAGTCCTTTTACTTTATTTTGATTGATGTTCCTTTGATGTGAATCCTAACTACTGGGTCAGAGCAAAATGAGAAGGTAATATAAGTCAGGTTTGCTTAGTCAGTTTGCTTAGTCAGTCTGTATGATGTCGAGAAAAGTGGCTGTGACCATTAATTTTTGTTTGTGATTTTCTTGCTTTTGATGTTCGCGCAAAGCTTTGTTGATGATTGTTGCCTCAGGCAGTGCCCGGGGAGATGGTACTTCACTGAGATGTAGAAAACATATGCCAGAGTGGTTTTACCTTTCTTCTGCATACTGTTATTCTCTTGGAGTGTGACACATGTAACACAACTAAGTACATTTTTGCATTCCGTACAGCAATTAGAATCTTAATACAATATGCTTTCAGTAAAGAAAACGTAAGATTTATTAATCTTATGCTACAGTTAGGTGCATCTTGCAGAGTACCATGAATGGCTTCTAATCTACCTCTGAATAGATTATTTACAGTGGTTAGCAGTGAATCCTTCCCTACAGTATCAGACGAATAAGATAAAAGTTCACCTGAGCTGTCACCCCTCCAAAGTTGTGTTCAACAGATGTGTCCATGTGTTCTCAAGCTTGATTGCAGGTTACTGATACTGGATAGAAATATTTTTTGTTTAAACTACTATTTGCAACCATATGTAATGACAATGATTTTTATATTACTATGCAACAGTAAAAGCAAGTAACAAACCTCACTGAGCTGAGCAGAGAGGAAGAAACAAGAAACGATTTTATTTGCAGAAGATTCATTAATAATTATTTCCACGTGTAAGTATGTCAGTGTCTTGACAGTAGAACTGACGGGCGGCTTTACCTGCAAGAGAGGTTGTAATCGGCTTTGCCAAATGGAGTGAACTAAAAATGACAGTTCACTGAACTGCCAGCTCTAAATGTTGTTTCTCACTAGAAAATTAGCTTAAAAATGAAGATTAAATTCTGCTTTTCCCAGCTTTAAAATAAATCATATACAATATTAACTCACAAGAGAAAGAAATAAGTTGTTTGGAATATACATTGCATTTCTGTATTGAACTTCTTACGTTTTCTTATCAAAGCTTGCCTCGCTGTCTACTAGGCCAGCTCGTTTTGAAAGAAAGGCTGACCTTCAGGTGAATTCTTATGAACGAGAGCTGTAGAGTGCTTTAAGATTTTAATATACAATAAGATTGTAGTAGAAAGTTTGAGGTAATACTCAAATTCTGGGACTTCAAAGATTCAGTGATGTATTAGATAGTGTTATGTCCTGGTCTGAGGTAAAACAGGACCAATTTTGTTCAGTAACTTTACTTTTTAGCTAGGCCTCTTCTAACTACTAAAATTGACAGCATATTGTGCAGACAGTGTTCGTTCTCAGAGTGATAAGACCTGTGTTTACAGCTGATGCCCAGGCATGGTATGCAGAGAGGCTCGTGCTTATACTTATTGCTACAAGACCCAAGGCCAGATAACTTTATTTGCCCCGTTGGAGGGTTGGAAGTGAAAAAGCGTAGAGGGGTCACACCTGTGGGGAGGAGAGGACAGGACAGGTGACCCAAAAGAACCCAGTCCCCATCTCCCCCCGAGTCCAGTCTGGGACTTCCCCAGTGCCAGCCGGTGATGTGATTGTCATCCTGGGAGCCTGATACAGTTTTGTATATATTTAATTATTTCTTTTTATATTTTATTATTAATATTTCATTAAAGTAGTTTAGTTCCTTCTAAACTCATAAGTCTGTCTCTCTCTCTCTGTCTCTCTCCTGTCTCTCTCTTTGAAGGTAGAGAGGAGAGGATCTGTCATTTGCCCACTGGCCGGTTCGGCCCAAACCATGACATGTTAGCACAGTATATGAAGTACATGGTACATATTAGGAACCTTGTCCTCATGCCTGAGAGCATTGCAAACCTGTGCTATTTCTGTTTAGGTTTCAAAAAATGAAAACCATGTTATATTTTAATCTGATATATGTGGTAATTTTTTGTGAACAATCCTGATTGTCTAATTAATCTAGATTAAATCTAAATTCTTTTCATATCAGTTCTACTCAGGTTGTGATGAAGTTCTGAACATTTTCTTTATGTCCTATTTTTACAAAATCTTCATGGTTTTTTATTTTCCTAAGAATTTGAAATAGAAGAAAGAAAAAAGTGTATTGAGGCAACCTGGCTTAGTGAATGTACTAAGTTCTCAAAAGACTGAAGACACAAAGCTAAATGTTACCTATAAATGTAATCATCACTAGGTGTCGCTCTGGGAAGTTGTTACAGACTGTTCTGACAGGAAGTGCAAAAGAAAATTACAGAGGACATTTTTCTGTTTACTAGAACAGTAGCCAAATGATCTGGAAATCACAGAGGAAAAACTCTTTTTTAAAGTTTTCCTTGGAATTTTTGGAGCATGAGATGTGGATCAAGCTAAGTAATTTTTCCCTACATTCCTTTAAAAATGAACAAACAAAACCAAAAACAAGCAAACAAACAAAACCCAAAAAACAATCAAACGCCCAAAAAACAACAAAAAGAAAACACCCAAAGAGAAGCCCGATTCTTGTTTATTTGCCAAGATTCCTTTGCATCATTTTGGTCATAAAGGGAAATCTTTACATTAAATGTATTTCTTCACTTACCAGGCCAAAATTTTTTGCTCCTAAGGTAAATCCTTCTTCATTTCAATGAACAAAACCTTAACTTCAGTCAGATTCTTGTATTTTCAAATAAAAAGTTTTTAATTCCTTTGAATCTGCCACTATTTTAAAGTAGTACTTGCACGAATTTCTCCTTCCCGGTTTCCAGTGTCTGACAGATTGTATAGGAGCTTTAATTGAGAATCTGTTTATTCTTTATTTATTTTTGTATTTCCTGTATTAATATGGAAAATATTTAAATTTAAAATTATTCTTTTTCTTTTGTCATAACTCTGTTGCTATATCATCTTATTCTAGATTATCATATTCTGTGTCCTAAGGATACTTTTAAATTTGAATTTATAAATAAAGCAATGGGTTCAAGCTGGGATAAAGCTACCTACCAAGCTGCTAAAGATGTGAATATTGTATATTTGTAGAGTTTACAACTTTACTTAACTAAACACGTACCCACCCTGACTGCATTGGCTAGAATTAAGAGGTAATGCTCTCGAGTGGAATTACTCCTCTTGCTGACACTGCTGACTTACAAGGAGCCCCAGGGAGGGCAGAGGCTCTGCCCACCGAGCAGTAACCAGTGCCTGGGGGTATGTCCTGGTCGGTGCCTCACGTGGCAGGGTCCTGAGCCTCTGCTACTGTACAAGATAAGTTCAATTCCTTTTAGCAGTCAGACGGCTAGCACGTTTATTCCAACTGACCCTTCCACTGTCTCTTGCTTGCAGACATCCAACTATGGTTAGAACTAGGTCAAAGGTTATTGTTAAGAAAGCTGTGGGCACCCAGACAGAGGCCCCAGGCAAACATGTGGGTGTCCAGGCCTCTGGCTGCAGGGAGTGCAGGGGCCTGGCCCTTGCCATGGAGGGTAGTGGGGACAACACCTGTGTCAGATGTGAACAGGTGAACGATCTCCTCAGCCTGGTGATTGAGCTGAAGGAAGCAGTGGAGAGGTTGAGGACTATCAGGCAGTGTGAGAGGGAGATCAACTGGTGGGCCCACTCCCTGAGAGTCAGGGAACATGTTGAGGCCTCACATACACCAGAGGACCCTCTCCTCACTTCTCACCCGGCAGTAGAAGGGGATCTCAAAGAAGAGGGAGATCTCGGAGAAGAGGAGGAATGGAAACGGGTCCCGGCTAGGCAAAGCAGGCAAATCCCCTCCCTGCCCCTCCCATCTCCCCAGTTGCCCCTGCAGAACCGGTACGGAATCTTGCAGGAGGAACTGGCTGTTGGAGAGGAGGATGGTAGATCTAGGCAGGAAGTGTCAGAACGACCAAGTCGCCGTAGACCTGGCATCACAACTAGTTCCAAAAAGAAAATCAGAAGGGTCATTGTTGTGGGTGACTTTCTATTGAAGGGGGCAGAGGGACGAATATGCTGTCCTGACCCACTTCACAGGAAGGTCTGCTGCCTCCCTGGGGCACGGGTCAGGGATGTGTTGGACAAAGTTCCTACTCCAGTCAACCCTTCTGATTATTACCCCTTTTTAGTATTTCAGGTGGGCAGTGATGATGTGGGAAGAAGGAGCCCAAAATCAATCAAAAGAGACTTTAAAGCCTTAGGAAGGGTGCTTAAGGGATCAGGAACACAAGTAGTGTTCTCCTCTATCCCATCAGTGGCTATCATGAGTGAGGAAATTAATAGAAAGAGACAGCAGGTCAACTCATGGCTTCGGGACTGGTGTTACCGACAGGGCTTTGGGTTTTTTAATCATAGGTTGCCATATGAGACACCTGGCCTGCTGGTGGCAGGTGGGATGAGCCTGTCCCAGAGGGGGAAAAGAATTTTGGGACAGGAATTAGCAGGGCTCATTGACAGGGCTTTAAACTAGATATGAGGGGGGAGGGGGGGGACAACTGGGCCTGATAGGACTAAACTCAAGGGAAACACGCCAGGGCTTGAGGGATGGTGGACTAGCATGGACTCTTACTCTACCAATTCATTTCAGAGAAGCGATAGAAACCTAGAAGTTATGGAAACAAAACCTGAGAGGGGCCTGGTAGGAAATGGGGCCCACACTCACAAAAAGATGTTGAAACCATTAGCTCATCTGAAGTGCATCTATACCAATGCACACAGTATGAACAACAAACAGGGGGAGCTTGTTTGATGCACCAGGAAATCTATGACAATAGTGGCTATCACGGAAATGTGGTGGGATGCCTCGCATGACTGGAGGGCCACAATTGAGGGCTACAAACTCTTCAGGAGGGATAGACAGGAAAGGAGAGGTGG
>NW_009648233.1:803424-886957 GCF_000708025.1 Charadrius vociferus | reverse complement strand
GGTTGAGTCACCATCCCTGGATGTGTTTAAGAGACATTTAGATGTTGTGTTGGGCGATATGGTGTAGAGGAGAACTTTGTAGAGTAGGGTAGATGGTTGGACTCGATGATCCCAAGGGTCTCTTCCAACCTAGACAATTCTATGATTCTATACTCAAATGGGAGGATATCATCAAGTACTCTGGGATATTAAATTCTTAATAAACTCACTCATTCTGAATAAAGAGTTGTTTTGAGAATCAGGGTGTTTTTCTACTTAAAAAAATTTACAGCACCTAAGGAATTGGCACCTTGCTGACTGTATGCAAGAAAGCGAAATAATAATAATAAAAGAACAAAAATCTTGTAGTTTGTTTATATCTCTGCTGAAAGGCAGATGTACAATTGCCATTCCCCTATGTAAATTATCAGAGTTAATGTTAAAAATGTTACATATTTGAAATCAAGTAAAGAATTTAACTAATCAGCATCTCAGAAGAAACTTACTGCAAGTTTTCTTTCAGAATTCAGACTTGTGTGGTTTTGTGCAGAGTATCTTCAGTTCTTAGGAACCCTGAACCAGGTTAAAATGGGCTTGACATAGTTTCAGTCATTTGCATGTCATTGACAACTATTGCTTTTAAATAGCCCCCTTTTTTTCCTTTTAAAAATCCTATTTCTTTTCCTCTTTTCGCTGTAAAACCAATCAACGTAAATCTCAAAGGAATCAACCGCATCAGTTTAACAGTGGAATCAATTATGTACTTGGAAGTAAAATGCAAATACATAAAAAGCTGAAGGAAAATACATTTTTTTGGTCTTTCAGTAAAAAAAATTGGATTGTATTGGAAGGGGGATGCCTGGATGCATACATGACTTTTAAAGTCTTAATCTGCTAAAATTCTAGAAAATTTTGAATTTTTTATTAAGATTGAGCTTCTTATTTTAGATGGAGTTTTGCTTACTGAAATGTATTTTTTCCCTTGTATTTTCCATGGTTTTCATTTGCCACATTTTATGAAAATAATCTTGAAATAAACTTGCTAGCTTCCATGTTGCTAAGGTAAAATTGCTGTAGGTAGGGATGTTTTTTTTATTGCTGGGGGACCACTAGCACCTCAAAAAATATAATGCATACAGCATGCAATCAACATAGAGAATAAAACCCAGTCAAATGTCTACAGTCTGATTTTTAAAAAGCATTGATGAACTTTTCAGTCCATGTAATGCATTTCCCCTGTATAATAACGTACTGAAATCTGCTTTCTAGGGATTTCTAGTTGATGATGATGTCATTTCCCCTCCTCCCCCTTCATTCCTTTTATTCCAAACAGACACTGATCAGGTATCCAAATGTTTGCATCTGAAATATTATTTTACATAACAACCTCAATATAAACAATTTAAATGTACCTTAGTGAAGTTTTCTGCAGTGTAATAGATGTTTTTAAGTCTTCTTTCTTAGTCTCTTTTAAACAGTTTTATGTGGTTCTGACCTTTTTAATTTTTTCTTGGGAAACATTTACAGCTATAAAGGAAACGAAAGCTGCTTGTGCCCATATCCTGCAGAAACTGAGAGATGCACTTAATTAGAGGTACTGAGAGTACTTAAAATCTTTGGGTCTTAAGATGCAAGGCATTCTAGTGCCATGGCCTAGTGATTGGGAGGACTGTTCATGTGAGTATCAGGATCTCCTATATGAGAATGTCTTCACCCAAGCTACGGCTGATGTTCATATCATGATAGGTGCCTGGTGTTCCTCTGAGCTGGCAGCAGCAGTGCCTTGGCTGCCCTGAGTTCAAGGGTGGTGGTGCCTAGGGCAGAGGAAAGGCCCTTTCCAGGGACAGCTACCTACAGCCAAGCTCCTCCTGCTCCATTGCAGTTTAAAGGTAGATATGTTACTATGAAATTAAACCCCAATTTGGGGGGGGGGAAATAGCAGTGTAGCAGTGCCTTGGTTCTTCGGTTCTTCTTTGCCTCCCCCCCACCCCCCCCGTCTTTTGTTGTTTTGCTCCTTCTGTATTACTTTATTTAGCATATACAACACTGAGGCACATGAAGTACATTATCAGGCCAGGCATGATTGCACCAGGCACTGGTACGTGAATAGCAGTTGCTCTTGCAAGCTTCAAACATCTGTTCCCGGTCCTACTAGGGATGATGTATCCCAGATGTATACTGCTATAGTTTGCTTTTCTTTACTGTTTTTTACCTTCTGAACTCTGGGGTAAGGTTCTATTTTCTTTTATGCTTTCAAAGCCAGTTAATATTTTAAAACATTATCTAGAGCTATTTGGATCTGTTTGCAAGTGGCAATATTTTTTACCATAAACATTTCTAAGGAACAGGTTGGTATGTTTGGTACAGAATCTATGTGTGTAACTCCTCATATGAACTTCTTTCACAGCCCAAAGGGGACCCATAGTGCAATTGATTTAAAAAATCTCACTTCCACTGGTAATATTTTGAGGTAATGAAGTAGCAGGTATAACCAGTAGTTTCTTCTCACTGTGAAACAATTGAGGGTAAATTTTCGAAGTCAAGTGTGAGATTTTGGTGGGTATATATAGTTCCAGTGACAGATAGTGCTATAGCAGAAATTTGCGCTTGATGCTTTAAGAGTGCTTTTCCTACTGCTTCATATCAAAATTGCGTTAACAGGAACATTACTTTAAATTGATCATACTGTCTTTTCTCTAACCATAAACTCAAACCCAAGATGATTACATCAGAAAAAACATGGAATTAAGCCCTTTGTCTACACATATCCATTGAAATCAGTCCAGTTACCTAAGTGTAGGATTTGATGTTAAACATTATGAACACAGGCATGCCTTTCTCTTATAGTTTGTCTCTTCTTGCTCTTCATAATACTGCTGCCAGTTACTCGCAGCTACAAAAGAGCAGTGGGCACCAATGACTACATGGGGTTTGGAAGAACAGGCTTTAAGCAGTGACTTTCCCATCGGTATGAACCAATGTCTCAGGGCAATCCAACTGGGAATTTGGCCTGTGAAGCTGGATATTTGAAGGCCCAGTGTGCACGCAGTGTACAGTCAGACTTTGGAGACTCTTTGTCTTTAAGAGAGACCCTGTGTATCTCTGGCAGTTGCACTGGAATTCGTTGGGGACTTGGGCACGCTCCAGCTACCTGTGTGATCTTCCAGGGCAACAACTACTATAGTCCAAATCCACATCTCATGTTAAAAAAGGTGGAATAAATCTAATTAATCTTTCAGCCCTTGTGTACTTCATTAGGCAAACGGGAAAAAGAAACTATTCTACTTAAAAATTCTGTGTCCATCTATTTCTTATGAGTACACTTATAAGACCTGCCTGTCTGCCTGAAATGGGCCTTAATATTGAAAAACGTCATACACTTCTGTTCTCAGTCTGAAATACTGGGGGTAATTTCAGTGATACGCTAAAGATTCTTTCTGTGAGTATAAAGTAAAAACCAAGTATCCAGATACAGAATTTTATCTCCATACCTTTTTTATAAGCCCATAAAAATAAAGATCAAGTGCCAGAAAAAAAACTTGAAAAAAAATTCAATTTTGTTTTCTTTTTTTTTGAAGGTGTTTTAAAAGTGTTATCCATGATAAATAAAATATTAATCATCTCTTCTTATCCTCTTTGTTGAAATATTTATAGCTAATCTTACTCTTAGTGAATTGCAATGAAAATTTAATTATTGTTGTGCAACCAGGGCAACCGTATTGATTAATATAGCAAACTGAAATCTTAGTATTTTACTGTAATATAATCAGCATCTTTATAGTGATGCACTCAGTATCCTATGTATTTTATTAATTATTAAAATGTAAATTTAAGGCTTGCTTAAATGACAATACAGACCAGTTAGGAGTGAGCAACAAACTGATGGTGACACTGTTGCTCACCAACTGTTTATGAAGATGACATTTGAAGCAATTTAGCAATTGTAATTCCCTCTGCTTCACAGCCTTGGACCCTTGGGTTTTGTGTGTGTTACATCTATAGATTGCAGAGCGTTTAACAGCAAAATAATTGTGATGACTGTTAAAGCTAATTTTAAATTGGATCCAAGGAATGTGTAAAGAAGCCTACTTCGTGCAAGGTAGTGCTGTCTCAGCTTTTGGGTCTGTCAGTAACTAATAACTGTGGGTCATCAGTCACTGTGAAGTGTAAAACTCCGGAGTCTAAGGATTCAAATAACTGATCTGGATCTTCAGATGCTGTATGTGCATATGTAAGTGACTGCTGGTTTTTTGCTGCTGATACTGGGGTCAGCGGGGCTGGCACAGCTCCCCCCAGTGTAATTTGGAGTTCCTCTTACCAAGCGTGCCTGAAGTGGTGCTCACTTTGACTTGAATTTGTCTGCCACTCCATATAGAAAAAGGGCTTATACACAGCCAGGTTAGACTAGCTCTGTGCAGCAGTCTTCTCTGTACAGTTCCTACTTTGTTATTTGAATGGTGACGAGGGACCTAGCACAATGGGAGTACAGGGATGGAACGACTGTATTGGGATGTGGGGAACAGTGAAGAAGAGAGTACAGGAGAGGGGAATAAGGAGGAAATTTGAATATGCAGTGCAAGCGTTGGGTTATGAAAACAGGCAGCACGTTAGATGTGAATATCTGTCAGTCTGGAGAATGGGGGGAGTCCAGCTGTGAGAAAGTGGCCTCGGGTTAGTCTGCCTTGCTCCTTTGGTGACACTGGAGTATGCTATACTCACATAATGAATAGGTGCATTCTGTGCAGAAACAGCTTAATTTGTTCACTGCATTTGTTAAATAAAAATTATTTTCCTTCTTCATGACTACAGATATGCACATATACAGTATTGCTTGCATATTATAAGCTTTCTTCAAATGCATGCTGGGATAGTATGCCACTTTGACAAAGCAGTTAAAAACGTGCCTAGCTACCCACAGGAGTTAATCCCCATTAACTTAAGTGGCTCTGCTTATAAAAATCGTTTGACAGGTGGTTATGTACTTCTCAAAGCTGAGTCCTAGCTTTATGTAGTGTTCTCTGGAATAAGAAGTCTAAATTTCTAAGAAGGCCTATGGTATGCTATAACTTTATTCCTAGGAGATAACATGCTGAAAGAATTGCAATGGGTATCATAATTGTTAATGGTGCCTGAAACATTACCATAGTACTGTGGCAGGTTGCATTGTGTTTCATGCCAACAGTAAATAATTTCTCTCTTGTAAATGGAGAAATGTCCCTACTTTATGAATATTTGCATATACATAATTGCTTCTAGTTTCTAGTTGGTAAAATGGCAGTTAATGAATGCTTTAACTTAAAGATAATCCACTTAAATTTGGAAGTCTTACTGACATGCTAATTTACCATTTACCGTATGTGAAACAAATAATGGTTTATCATCTTATGAAAGCTTTATGAGAAAATACTGAGGGATTCAAACAAGAGGAGAAAAATGTCTTCACTGAAAAAGAGACCAGTATTTTGTCTTGAGACCTTACAACTTCAGTTGTATAGCTTTGTGTACAGCTGGTTTGGTACAACGGACTGGTTGGTACAGTATAACAAGGGTCAGAACCTTGAGTGTTAGTTGGGCAGAAATTTAGAAACCAAATTTTCCTAAGTGCTAAGTTTCTTTTCTAAAGTATTTACTTCATATATTGGCTGCTAGTGTAGTTGTGAACAGTCAACATACCATAAACTTTGATCTTTGGTCCATTTTGGGGTATTAATTTCTTGGGGATGAGAGAAAGGAAAGAGATTTCTTAAAGCTTCTCTCTTCTGTGGCCTTCATCAACTAGGCTGGGATGTAGGGTGTACAAAGATTTGGATCAAACCTCACTACACTTTGTGTAGGTCCATAGCTAGGTTCATTTCCAGGTGTTTGGTACCTGCAGATGTTTGCTTTTTCTGACTGGGGCAATCCATTGGAAACTGTCATCTTTAATTTCTGATACATCTTTGATTTCTGATACATATCCATTAACAACTGAAAACCTAGTTAGCAGAAATAATGCAGAATTCTTTAATTAGGTGACAATTGTAAGGAAGTGGAACACTGTTTTTCTGGAGTGCTTTATTTTTTCTGTATCTCCCAGTATTCTTCTTATCAATCAATATGCTTAGGTGCTGTGTTCTAGACAGCAGGACAGGCTGAGCTGGCTCCTTTTTGGATCCAACTGTCCAGTCCTAATTTAGATAAGCATCCTGGCAGAACCGAAGTATGACTTAAAATGATATTTGAAAGACTAGTCTCACTGTAAGGCTTAATTGGTTTAATCAGGAATTTTTCTGCCACAACTTCACAGTATTTTTCAGTTGTGTGTATAGGCATGAGTAAGAGGAAAAAGAAGTGAAGCTGATTATTGTTTTGAATTTTTCATTGTAAGTGGAATTTTGTTGAATATGTTTGTATGTTATTTTCTTTAATAATACCTTTTTATAATCTTTTTTTTTTTTCAATCAGTGCTGATTTATGCCTTGTTTGTGCTTTTACTTTACAGTTAGCATTCTTTAAATTAGTGGGCTTTGACTTTTTGCTACCTCCTTCAATATCGTACTAAAAAAGATTAAGAAAAAAAACCCTAACAGACAGACTCATCAAAAAAGGAAGGGGGTAGACTCCAAGAGAAGTTCAGGTATGGACTGATCATTTTCTTGACCATTGTTACCCTTACAGGAGGAAGAAAGAGGATTGTAGTAGTCAGAGGTGACCTATCACAGCAGGAAACTAACTTGTAGAGTCATTACACATTTTTTGTTGTTTTCTAACATACTTGCACTGAAATGATTTCCCCTTTCTGTTCTCCCAGTTCTATCTGATTCCACAGTGAAGCTGCAAAGACCAAATCAGTAACTGGAGCCATAAGGTCTGGAACAGATGGAGAGAGAAACAGGAGATAGAAATGGTAGGAAATCCTATCATATCAGGCATGTCTGTAAGTTTCTGTCATGAATAACTTGGTCTATGATGACCACACAGGTGAAAGAATTTGGAGACAAAAAGATGAACAGCTTAACCAAGCTTGTGTACAAAATCTTTGGCTGAAGAAGGGACTGAAATTAGGCTTTGAGTCTTAATCTATGTGTAATGTCTGTACAGTGTAACACTCTGGGATGGGCACTGCATGTTCAGCACTATTCAGAATGAGCTCCAGACACAAATGAGAGATTTGAATATACCGCAGTAAAAATTAGTAACAATGGAAGTTGTTTAGTACAAAGCAAGTAAATAGCATTTTCCTTTACTTTTCCTGGAAAATGTGGAGCTAAATTACTTGCTATTGCTTGGAAATTCTTAACCACTACTCAACAGTGACAAAGAACTCAGCTCATTTCAACCTTCTTAGAAATCGAACCCCAAAACAGCAAAATAAGTACATCTCTAATAAATGTTAATTTTCATAGAATTTAATATATTTGTAATTATTTTCCTCTGGAAAAAATCGCAAGAAGCTTAATATAGTTTGTTTTTTTTTTAATCATATATAAGCAAAACTTCCTATTTAGTCTTTTAAATAAACCTGAGGTACTATATAATTGCATTAAAGCACTTCAGAGCGCACGTCATCGAAGTATACTGCACCTAGCTTACTTGAAAGCTTGTCCTAGAAACAAAATAGTAGGTAGTATTGGCTTGTATAAATTATAGGCCAAATACAGTAATGTTGAAAACTGTAGCATTTTCTAGTAACATGGACTGGAGCCTTCAGAAATGGCTTTTGCAGCAGGAAAGCAAAAATAAGAGCTACAAATAAAACCTCTCACCAAAGCGTGAGTCGTCTTTGATTTGGAGTGACTGGTATGCAGCATAACAGGGCACAGGATTCTTTGGAGTAAATAAAAAATAATTTGATTGCAATAAGTGATATAAAATAATGTTAAGTGAGGTGAGTGTCAGACCCAGCAATTTGTATGTATTTCTTAAATTTCACTTCCTTGTTGTTTTATTCATGCATGTTTAATATCTCAGAATTTATCTTAATATTTAAGCTGAAGTATTATTAATGTTTAATATCTCAGAATTTATCTTAATTTAATAATACTTCAGCTCAAATATTAACACAGAGTTTAAAGTTGAGTCCATGCCTGCTCAGGACAATGTTCATTGTAAAGATCTTTGAGACTGCTGTTCAAAAGCCACTTTTCTCAGCAGGGAGAGACTTGTATGATTTTAGGGTTGTCAGATGTGCTTTGGAGAAGTATCATCCTTTGTATTAAGATATCACTGTTAAATATTCTTGAGTTCTACTCAGAAATGAGTGTAGGAAAGGGAAGCAGAGGTTTGCTATTTATCCCACAAAAGATCTGAGCCAGGTTTGGATGGAGGTCTGGAATTCCTGCAGCAGGCTCTGCTGTGCCACTCTGGCCTGGGCGTCACTGATGCTGGAGACACATCAGCCTACATCTTTTTTTTAGAGAATTTTTTTTCTCCAGCAACATGAGAGGGGGAAAAAAAGAAAACTGATTACTTTCTGAACAAATGCTCTTCAATTAATGTAACACTTCTCTTTTCTTTCAATATGACGTATCTCTTAATGCCTTACTCCTCCTCTCTATTGGGCCATCCTCTTAAAGCATTTTTTTAAAGAGCCAATTCAGTGTATAACTCAATGTTTAATTTCTCAGATCAAATGTTTAATTTCACATCAGTGTTTAATTTCTCAGATCAAATGCAATATGTAATCAAGCAAGAGTTTTGTAACTGTAACGTGGCTTCATTTAGGACTGTTCAGAGGAGGGTGACTAACCAAATACTTGATAAACAGGTAATTCTGAATGTGTTTTCTGTAACTATCCTACTGTATTATTAAGTTGAAGTAGATGCTTCTGGGGAAGAAAAAAAAGCTAAGGAAACTTTTCAGTTACACTAATGGAAAGCCATTGCTTAGCAGGCAAGTCTTTGATTCTTCTACAACTGTCATTTTTGCCAGCAGAGAGGTTAGAAAGTCAGAGGTGCTGATATTCTTGTCAAAAATACAGTATTTGTTCTACATAGCTTAGTTAAGCAGTTTTGACTTTCTGACTGCCACAACTTTCATGGGAATAAAAAAATATTATAGGATTGCATTTTTAGTATTAATAATATTTAGCCTGCATTTTAATATTGTGTTTATATCTTCATATGGAAGGTATTTTGCTTAAAGACTGGAAAACAGAGGAAATATTTTGAATCTTTTGCTTTTGCCTACAGACCATGGATTCAAGAGTCCATCCCTGCAAGCAATGTATGCTAAAATCATTTGACTTTGCTTTGCAGTAGATGACAGGTCTGCACGCAATCAGCTGTCGAGGGGAAGTAACTTCCTAAAGCACTCTGAACTGATTGCAATTACCTGACCGTGCTTTACCATTAATTACATTCTCTGGTCACCGTAGCACAGAGAGAAAGGAGAATGAAAAAACAGAATGAAATATTAAGCACCTTCTTTATTTCTCTTTTTTTTCATCATGAAATTTATATTTGTTCTACAGAAATAATACTGCAATTAAACACCTAGTTAATGAGAGCTATACTCATTATCTTGCTACAAATAAACATATGACTTGTGTTGAAACTCTAAACAGGCTTAAGCTGTAAATGGTGAACAATAAGTGACTTAAAAAAATAATATTTAATTTATGTACCAAGAAGCTGGTGTTTATTCTTTCCCCTCCCCCTGGTCTTTTACAAGATAATTGCTGTAGTCTGCACTGAGCATAGTTATGCGGCTGTGTCAGCATGGCTTCTCAGAGTTTGCTTTAATTTCAACCTCTAGCAGCACAGTTTGCTTCTCCACTAATTCTCTGCATAAAACAATTAGGCACTGAAAGTTGTAGTGTTTACAATAGCTTAGCAAAACTTTCTGGAGTAATTCAGTATAGAAATAAAGAGAAAATACCATAGCATCATAGAATCTTAGAATGGTTTAGGTTGGAAGGGACCTTAAAGATCGTGTAATTTCAACCCCTCCCTTTGACCAGGAGGATTGATGAAAAAATTTACCTGTGCTCTCGAGTCTCTGACCGCTGCTTCTGGAGCTTGAATAATCTTTCTTGATAGTCTTCAGACTGCTCCCAGCTGCATCACTGGTGCGCACATGGAAATATGCTGTTATACTGGGAAACAAAAATTCTAAAATTTACTTTAGGTGTTTCTTTCCCTTTCCTTAAGCAGAATCTGAAACCGTGTACAACCTTCACAGTTCCTTCCACCCTGATGGACCAGGTCAGAAAGTCAGTTGAACACTCGTATCTACTGAAACTTGAAATGGTGCCCTGGTCTACCCAGGAGCACGTTTCCTACAATCTAATTTACAGGTCATTGAAAACATGCTGAAGTCTGAGAAAGACTTTGTAAGAAGATTTCAGTGGCTTTCCAATGAGGTTTAAAACTGTATTTTCTCATCTAAATAGTTGTTTTACTGTCCATATAAAAATTCAATATTTTCAACTAAATTCAACTAAATTTTCAACTAATTCAACTAAAGATGAAAGTAGTTCTCATTTCTTTAAATAATTAATGAACTACAAATTTTAAAAATGGAGGTGCTTTTATGAGAAACACAATTGTCATAAATTTTGTTTCTATCCATAAATCTCAAATTGCATCTAAGAAAACTTGTTAGCATCTGTAGTTCTTGTCAAGCCGATTAACTCTGCCTGTTATTACTGTTTAACATATCAGCATTATTCTTTTCTTCTGTACTCTTTCCTCCCATTAAATACTTCTTTCTTACTGTTTTTTCCTTTGCCTATGGGTTAGGAAATCACATTTTGGGATGCATACGACATCCACTAAGACCAGCAGAAATACTCCTGTTGATTTAAATGAGATTTGGATCAGGGTCCAAAGGTTAATTATCCATTAATTCTTTTTCATAGTTTCATTTGCATTTTTATCTTTTCTCTGTTGCTTGAAACACTTTATATATATTTTTTTTTTTCTGATTTTCACTGACTTCTTGTTTGTGCTATCTTCTGAAATTCTAAGATTGATGGTAGTACTAAATATCTGATTACATGGAAGCACCTAGTTATTTGCTTCAGAAATAAGATTATCCTGAGACCACTTTTAAAGTCTTTGAATGTTACCTGAATGTATCACAAAGAATATTTTTTCCATTCTATTCAATTTTTGTAATTCTATTAAAAAGGAAAAGTACATTGAAGGCCTTGTAGTAGAAACATGAACAAACTGTTATGGCCTCTTTCACTTCACTCTAGATATTTGATTCTCTAGATATTTGGCCACTTTTTAAAGAAGATCAAATGAAATTCAGAGAATGAGATCACCACCTGCTGGTTTTAGTTAATAATCCATTTGCTATTCTTTACTCTAGGAAGCTTCTCAAAATTTTCTTAACTCTTATATAGGATAGATAGTGGGATAATTACTTACTTAAATTTGCTTTTATTCCCATGTCATCTAAGGCCTGTATTTTCAGCATTTCTAAGTATTCCCTCAGCAACTGCTGTAACAAACATGCAGTGTTGGAGGTTTTGCTGCTGCTATTATCATTGTTGGTTTAGATAATAACTCCTCCATTGCCTAATGCATTATATCATTTTTCTGCCTGTTTATAGCTAAAACCAAATTCCATAAATCAGATCAACTTTACCAACCTTTGACTCCTCACTTGCACATTTTTATGTATTTTTCTGAGGGCATTAATCTGCTGGTGCCATCTTTACTGATCCATCTGCAATATCTCTGAACTCAGTGAGTCTGGCCCTTGTTAAGAGTGTCTTAGTTTTCCAATTCTGCTTTTCTCTTAACACCTAAAAAAAAGGAAAAAAAATCTTTTTAGTCTCTTTTGTTTCTTTGGCTGTCACTAATGTTTCTTATTTTTCCCATTTTTCCCTTGAAAATCTAGAATATATATTCTTGTTTGATTCTTTCTCTTGTGTGTCAAATGCAGATTTTTCTTTTAGCTTAGGTTTGATTGATTTCTTCTGAAATTGCATTGTTTGGTTTTCTTTCCTTCCACCTTCATACAAAGGGGATGTGTGATTCTTTTTTGAATATTGTTAGTGATGTTTTTCATGATTTCCACAATTTACCTCTGATGTATTACTTCATTATATTCACAAACTAGTACTTTGTTCTATTAACTTGGGTTTTTTTGCACCCCAGTCCTTGTATTTTCCAAATTTTCTAAGGAAAGCATGGATATTATTACAGTTCTAAGTCACTTCTGCTTAATTTACAATTGCAAAACACTCACACTACTAAGGAACAATTCTGGGTTTTCAGTTTTTGCTTTTTACCTCAAATGCGTTCTCTGTGGTAGGTTTCTTTGAGGTAATCTATTTGTCTTTTTTAAAAAAAAAAAAAAGAAAAAAGTTTGTGTGTATCCCATCTTTAAACATCTTGTTACATAGTCATTATTTTTGTTTCAAATGTGTCAGTGTTTTCCTCCATTTCTTAAATACAGGTTTTCTTTAATCATGCAGATTCAACTCTACTTTGATTGCCTTATCAAAATACTTACTAGCAGATCTGTTGTTCTGTGTGCCAGTTATTTTTATCATTTTATCCTGGAGATTATGTGGTTCTTTCTTCCTTGATCATTTATAGGCATATTTCTGATTTGAACATGTAATAGAAAAATAAATGGGAAATAACTCCTTCATCCACCAAAAATCACTACTGCTCATTATTCCTCTGAGAGCCTTTAAACTGCTTTGTTCAATTTCCTTTGAAAATAAAATTCCCTTAATAAAATTACTGTGTATAAAACAGACATGAGAGTACACATTGCTTTCAGGCAAACAGAATATTTAAGCTTTGCAGAGAATATAAAGGTGATTTTGGTTTTCAAGTGATGGAAAGTTTAAGAAAACTACTGTGATTTATTTTCTGTAGGATCTGTTCAAAGAGAGAACTTGTACTTTACAGTATAAAGGAATCTTGATGTGCTCATCTTTAGACCAAATGGCAGAAAATAGCGTATTTTAACATTCTGAGCATTCTCCATTAAATTACACTACCTTTCATACAAAATATTTATACATAGGATCTTGAGTAATATTTTCTAGTAGAAGAGTTTGGGGCTATATTCTGCACTGCACGTTAAAATAAGCTATTTTAATTATTACTAAAGAAATCTTTATTTTAGGACTAATGGTATATATAAAGGCAGTTACCGTGTTTCAGTGGTACAAACTTAACATAGTGTTAAATGAAGCTGTATGTGATTGAAGCCAGTTACAAATACACGTGTGCACACACACAAAACCTTTTAGACTGTATCATCTGTAAAGTTTCCAAAGTCTGCAGGGGTTTACTGTCCTTATCGCTAGTTTTGTAGGCCTGTAGGATATCAGACTTGCTCTAGTGTTATATCTGTGTGTGTTCTTTTATGCTTTGCCTCTTATCTTTGACTTATAAGGGGAAAATTCTACCGAAGAAAATGTTGCAGCAGGTCAATCTGCCCCACTTTTCTTCCTACTCTGCCATCTCCATGCCATGTATTCCAGTATTACCAACCTTGAGCTAATAGCTACTATGTGCCAGTATTTTTGGATGCAATCAGTAATGTACCACAAATACTGCAAGGGGCCATGAAAGTTGTCATGTGGAAATCACCTGTTCTTACTGTATGTACATTAAATAAAATACCAAAGTCTGTATCTCTTTCTATTTATGTGCTGATCTTGCTCCAGCTGTCTCATAGGCAGAGACCAAATCCATCTTTTTTCATAATGAAAGCATGGACCAAACTAATCTTTCTCCTATTACTGGTTGTCAAAAGTTCGAAAGAATATTAGTGATCTTAGACTGCACTCTGGTGCAGGAAGGGACATTGCTTTTCATATGATTTATTTAGGTTAAAAATGTTCGTATCTATATATGAAAGGCATAGTCTAACAAGATTCCATGAACCTAATGATGGGTAAACAAGTGAAGGTACCACGGCAAGCTCCACTGCAGAGTTTCACTTGTGGTGCATTTGGTTGCAATATGGGCCATATTACTGATTCTGGCTATAAAGATCTTTCTAGCTCATTGTCAAGGGGTTAAAACACTTTTGAACAGAGAGAAATGTACCTGGCTCCAAGTATGAAATGGTATCTTTTAACTCAATATGTAAGAATACTGTTCCAAGGAGGCTTTGAGTTCTACCTACAAACCTCACATACCTAGAAATACCTCCAGGATTTAAGTCATCAGTAATATGTGTCTAGAGATTGAAGATTATATTAATCTACTATATGAAAAACAGAAAGCTGACCCTAATATAGTGCACTGACTAACAAGGAGAATAAAGTTTCAGTGCAGGAGGCAGGCTTGATTGGGAAAGAGATCACCTTCTCCTCTGGAAACTAGACTGAGAATTTTATGAAATTAGGATTTTGTCACGTAATTGCCAGTACTTCCTGTTCCATGAGAATTTTTTTAATATATTCTATTTTTTATTTTACTTTTCAGTACTTCTGGGTGAAACCCAGGAAAAAAAAAGGAGGGAAGGAAGTGAATGGGAATGGCTGTAGAAGGACTTGGATTAGTTCAGATGGATTTTTATACAGTCCAAATAATTGCAATCTGATAAGAAGTTATTAATCTGAATATAGGATGAACTTAGGGCTTTTCAGTTAGGAACGTGTACTTGCTGTCCTTCTTGTTAAAGATGCACTTTTTCTTGATTTATATGAATGCCTTGATGTGCTTTGTAACTCTTCTAACATTCCATTCTTATAAGAAAACTCTCTAAAACTAAAGGCTTTGCTACTTATTAAGGTTACTGAGCAAGAGGGAGAGAGAAAAGAAAAGCATTTAAAATGTATTCCTGAAATTCTCAGACTAAAGAATAATCAATTATGCTTTGCAAGGAGAAAGTTTTATCACATAATGACAACTGCTTTTCAGTGAAACTGAGGAAGCAATGACTCATTAGGAGATTCACCATAGACTCACCTATTTGTAACCCATCATGGTGGTAGTGTAACATGACGATTTTGGGATAGACAACAAAAGATAATTCAGGATAGTGTCTGGTGGAAAAAGAAGGGACTTTTAATCTAAAAATCCACAAAGGTAAAATTTTTAATTCACAAGGTTCTGGTAAGAGCGTTTTAAGTCAAATACTCAGCCCTTTAAAAAAGTTTGACATTACAGCCAAAAAGTCAGCAGCAGAAATTTATTAAGCCCATATCTAAATAGAAATATGGGTAAGGAAGCATGGTTCTTGGATAAAAGTGATTTTTTAAGATGGATTTTAGTTTTAGAAATCCTTATTGGCGTTGCTATTCATTTCTTCTGAAAATAGTTTTCGCTTCCTCTTCTGTCTGGGAGATTTGTGACCAAGTCGCGAAGATGAATAAGCAAGCAAATCCAAATGGCTCTAAAGAAATCTAGGCAATAAGCTGCAAGTTTATTTTGGAAGTGATCATGCAGTCTTCCTTGAAATTCTACATTCTTAACACCAAACTATATCAGTCTATATTTGTCCAAACCCTCATAATTGTGCAGACCTCTCAAAAGGTACATAAACAAAGAAGTACTGACACACTTCGTCTTCTTCTGGCATGAAGGCCGAGTCCATTACCTCTTCAAGTATCTAATAATTAATTAGCATATGCAGTTTCTACAAGTACAGTCACGTTAATAACTCATGTCAGTTATCCAAGTTTGAAATCAAGTAAATTAAGGGATGTTTCAGTGACATCCAAAAAAGCAGTTGACTAGTTACTTGCTGAGAGAGGAAAAAAATGTAGTATCGATTCACAGTCAAAGCAGAATCACTGCATATGTTAAAACTGCCAGCTCACACAAAAGCTGAAGCTATCAGTTGCCTTTTCTGGTCGTATTCAGAAAGGAAGCAGGAGGAGCTCTTCTCTTGTCGTCTTTTTAAAAAAAAAACAAAAAAACTCTGCATCATTTCTGAATCAAATTGCATTCCAAATTTGAAAAGCCTGAGGAAAGGTCTGAGGAAAAAAACAGTTTGTTTGGGTTTTTTTCTCCTAATATCCCATGTAATGCAAGATCTTCAGTTTCCCAGTCTTTTTCTCTTTTGAAAAATGTAGTTTTGGAATTTAGTTTTCTATTCAGTAGGAACAACCTTATTACCTTATACATTATATGTATTGAACTTATACAGTGTCATTGGCAGTTTCGCAGAGTTTTGCATCATGCTGTCTGTTTATGAGCTAGAATTAGATGACAGGTACAGCATTTCTTTTTGTAATAGCTATTCTTTGTTTTATCTGGTCACAGAAATGTGCCAGGCAAAGATCACATACCATTTTACGTTGAGAATATTTACACAGAAACATCAAACTGTTTAATAGAAATTTCTGTAATCTGTATAAATAATTTAAAAGGGGCAACAGTCTTGGGAAAGTAATTGCTATTTAAACCTGAACTGAGCTACCTCTTTCTGACTCACAAAAATGAAGATTAGTTATTTGAGAGATGTATCTATATGTAATGCACTTTTTGGAAGTAAGAGCCTGTAAATGTACATACTGCGTAGAGAAAATAGATTGAATTATTTCATTAGATATTTTTGAAGATAATTCAGTTCTCAAAAAGGAGTTAAGAAATGAAGAATGTATGGTTGCTTCAGTCATTGCAATGGCCAGCGTTTCTCTTGCCAAATTACTAACTGTCTAGTGCTTGTTCCATGTTATTGACAACAGATTATTTATTCAAGCTTGCGAATGTTTTAAATGTTAGAGGGAGACTGCATAAAAGTGTAAGATTCCCAAATGGATAATGTACCATATGTCATGGTTTATCTCTATGTGTGTGTTCAGTTATCCCTCAATCATTCCAGCTGGTTACTGACACCCGCTTTAATAGATGCAGTTTCAGACTTTACCTTTTCCCAAGTAAAGTTAATGATTAACAACTAGTATTAAGAAAAGATTTCTATTAAAATGCTTAAAACTAGCTCTGTCTACCTTAATTGATGAACAACGTTCACACAGCCACAGACGGGTGCTGACAGCTACCAGAATTGTTGGGCAACATTTGATTTTAGACCCAGAGTGACTTGAATGAGTTCCTTTTCAAATTTATTATTCAGATTCCCGTTGCACATCTGTGCCAGTAACAGTTTCAGGATGCTGTTTCAGATTGATGATTTAAGAACATTTTAAACTGAAAACAAAAAAATTTGTTTTACAGCATTCTGGGGACAGACACATTGATGATGCCCGTCTTATGATGACCAACTAAAAATTGTTTTCTCCTAGAAAGTGAAATGCGTTTTTAGAAATCAATTAAATCTGCACCTTGTGATTTGATCTAGTCCTGTGATAGTTGATGATGGCTGAAAAGTTCATGTGGTGGAAAAGCTAATTTAAGTATGTTTTTGCTTCTCTTTGCACTTTAATTTACAAGTTTTGTCCAATTATTTGGCTTCTTCCAGGAACCTTCACTGAGGTTAGAAGTGTCACCCAAGTGACAGAAAACAACAAACTGAATGTTTGTACTCACCATTGTAATGGGCTGCATCTGTTTTGACATCTTTTTAGTAATCATTTTGAAGAATTCTGAATATCGCCCTATGAAATTGAAGCAGATCAAAGGACAGAAATCCTGGTCTCTTAGTTTACAGTTGGGAAACAGACTGGTGAATTCCACTTTCCAAAGATAAACTGAATCCCCCTACACCCTTTACTATGGAAATAAAAATGGCCAAGTGGTAGTGTCAGCAGCTGCAGGTGCTGCTGGGACACATAAGGAGGCAACGCTTGTTACTATCAAGTTGATAACCGTGAGAGATGTTCTGTGCTTGATTTTTATATTTGTCAATTCAGGATGAAGAATGACTTGAAAGCATGGGTTTCAGTCCTAAATCTTTGTAATCGGGCTTAACTATGATGTTAAAGATTGAGCGAGGGAGGGAGTTCCAGGTGTAATCAGATGTGTCCATGTCTATTCCATTTTCATGAGTATCTTGTATTTTTAATGCAACTTTTGTGCATTAAAAGTTGGATAGAAGTAGATAATTTTAAAAAAAGTTTTGTTTCGTTTTCTGTCTCACTGACAGTTATTATTGGGTCAAAAGTCTTTTAAAAAAGTGGGAATACATTTTTAATTATTTTTTTTTTAAAGTGTAGGGCATATAATCAGCAAGCCTCATAATCCATTTCAGGCTTACACATCGTCATGCTCCATTGTCTCTTCCATATGGCTTACTGGGAGATGTATGTGCCATGGCTGCATAATGTCACAATGAATGCTTCTCACACATACAGGAATCTTCCTAGCAGTGCTAACGATGAGCTACAGATAATGCTCATCCAACTTTGAAATCATAGATCTTGTTTTCCTTGCTGATGCTTTGAAGAATGTTTGTTTCAAGGATTTTTGGAGCATAGAGGTCTAATCTTCGATAGTTTCTCAAGTTCAATTTTTGTCCCTTGTTATAAGCAGAATATGTATTAGCTCTATTAGTCATGTTGAGCGGGGTAGTGGATTTTTTTGTGCAAGTTTTATGATTCAGGTTGCTGTTTGCAGCAGTACTAGAAAGGTCTCTGCTGTTGGTTATTTCAGTTTTAGTGGCAATTTTGAGGCAAAGATGAACTCTGAATCGGGTAACAGACTACAAGTAGAGAGCTATATTACAGGTCACTTCTGCTGAGTTAGCTTTGCTTCGTGTCTTCTAGGAGCTGCTTATTTCAAACTTGCTAATTCCGTTGACGCATAAAAGCGCAATGTGAAATCTAGTGGTTCGTTGTTTGGCCTTGCAGGAGGATTAAGTGCCATACGGGACTACAGCAACAACTTATAACTTGAGACCAGTTCATGCTGTTCCTGCTATCTAAGCAGTGCACCATGTCCAGTATCCTGGTTCCAGCTTGAAAAATGCTGGCAGGCAATTGACAGGGAAAATAAGTAGCAGTGATAAATAGTTCTTATATTTATAGCTAAGATTATTTATTCTTGCATAAGTTCAGAGTATCATACTCCTCCTCATCCATGCTTGTGAGGGTATGCAAATATATTGATTATCTGTCACCTTTAGGTAAGGATTGGATTCAGGATTTGTCACTATAATTTCCATTAATCAGTGAAGATGACAAGCAATGTGCGTTCTCAGGAACAAACATCACATGTTGTATGCAGCTGTAGGGCAGCTTGAGGTCAAAGAAATTTGGCAATGGCTCCCCTCTATAAATATGTAATCAATTCTTTTGTGTTACATTATGTATTACTCTATTTATTATTATCTCTTACTGCATGTTTTTAATTGGTGCATTTTATCAATGTACTGAAGATGTACTAGAGCTATAACAATCATTGTCGTTGCATATTCAGTACACTTTTTTGTAACCGGCTGTCTATATTCTCGGTATAATACTGCATGTACCTCATAGACCTCCTTTAGTCTTTGATGGGCTGCCATCCACGCTTAACTTGTTATCAAACTGTTACCGATGCACACCCAAATATGTCATTACTGTGGTAAAAGTATTGAGCTAAAAATATAGATGGCAAGGCTGCAAAATTGTTTTGAAAAATGCTGGATTTTTTTGTCTAAAGACATTGAAGTTCTATATTTATTGTATATGAAGTAGTCTTCTAATAAGAATTTTTATGACGCTTTCCATGAATGCTGTACTGATTTTACGTTACTTTTTCGCACATCTTAACTATAACATACTGAGAAAGTAGGATAGAGACGAGGAGATCACAGCATCTGGCTGTTTGTGTGTAGATAACAGCTGTTACCTCTGTCTTGATTAAATACAGTATGCACAAAATCTACTCTTTTATGCTGAGAATCTAGGAACAAGTGTGATATTATGTAGATTGTGTTACATTTTCCACATACTTGTTATCTCAGGAAGTGTTGGTATATTTGCTTTAGTTTGATGCTTCTTACCTTACTCAGTGTGGTGGAAGTATCAGAGTGCATGGACAATTGTAAATATTTGGTCTGTTTTCCTGTACTTCTGTATGCATATGCATACATATTTTGGGGCATGGAATTAGTCATAATGACTTTATTTGTTTTACTTATGGACAAAGCGTGTGTTTTCAAAATTAGGATTCATTTCACCAGTTGAGCAATTCACACTGATTGAGAAGTTACGCATAAAATATTGCTGACAGGAAACTCCTATGAAAAAAGCAGAAACTGCTTTTAAAATTCAGTCAAATATACTTTGCAGTATTTCCTAGACCTAACTTGAACTGATTCCTCTCCTTCCAAATATATGTCCCATCAGAATAACTCTTTTCCTTACAAGGTGTGTTGGATATTCCAATAATTCTCCAGTTCTCTGGTCCCATAAGTCAATATTTTTTTACAACACATTGGTTAATATTTTCCTAGATGTTTCAGGTATATAAAGGTTGCCTTGCATAATATTGATACATTAAACTAGTCATTCTTTCCCTGTTCTGACATGAACTAGTGCTTTGTTTGCCTTGTTTTTATTGTTAGTCTGCACTACACTGATAATTTCAGTGTTTTCATACTTACCCCCAAATCAATTTCCTGAAGATTTTATTTAATTTGGAATAACTATCATACGCTTGCTTCATCTCAAAAAGGTTTTTTCCCCTCCTCTTCACCTTTTACACCATCTTCAAAACTCTGTTTATCCAATCCCTGCTGTGATTTAGCTAGGCAATTTAAAACCATTTACATTAAAGGAAACGGGACTTACAAACTGTTTCACATTATTAAATTCAAATAGCACGGATATAGGATGGCAGGATTAATTTAGCAGGTGAGCAGTAGTGGTGCAAGGGTGGAGATTTAGCACAGATGGATGGTTCCAATAAGGTCAGACACCTAAGGAAAGCAGGGAAGAGAGAAGCTGATTGGGAACAAAGAGCATATCATTGATTTACAAGGCAGGCAACGCTGGCTGGAAAAGGAGGTCGGGAAGCGATGGGACCCTTGATTAGAAAGTTATAGACTTGTGTCAGATGAAAAGACACTGGCGAAAGATGACCTTGGATTAAAACAGTCCAACAGAAACAAGAGTGGATGCTTGTTAGGTATAAACAGAGTAGGAAGGCAAGTGACACACAACTTGCAGTACCAAGGAATTCAGCTCCCTGACTGTGATGACTCCTGACACCGAGCACTTAGAGTTCAGCCTCACCAGATGACTGTGAAACTCTGACCACATTGAAGTCAATTTGGACGGCTTTGAGGGCAATAGAGCAGAGATTTCATATTTCACTGTGGCTGTTATTTTCTTCTTTTGTTTTGCTAGTTTTCTCATCCAGCTTCTCTTGCTTTCTTATAAGAAAAAAAAAAAAGTATAGCTCTTTCGCTGGCAGAAGACAGAAGAGTTCTATTTGTGTGCTTTTTGTGGTGGGATAAACATATTTCTGCAAATTGTCAGGAAACGGTGTTATTTCTTGAAAAGTTAAACTGCAGTTCTTTCACAGCACTTTAAATCAAAGGAGGCAGTCTTTAAATGAAATAATGTGTGTGTTTAAAGGCATCTGAAAGGCATTAACCTGTTTTTTTTAAAAAAAAGACAACAAAATAGAGCTAAAACTTGCTGTATAATATTTCATATTACTAAAAGAATAGTAGTGACATTTTGAGCTTTTGAGCCTATCGGGTAAATCACTATTTTAGTGAAGCGTCTCTGGCATTTCTGTTTTTATAAATATATATATTATGTATTTATAGAAAGTAGTGCTTTGAGAGGAAAACAGGATCTGACAAAAATTATGCTAGTGTTTAAGCTTCTGGAAGATCATAGCTTCAATAAACATATAAATGAGTATTTAGAAACAAAATAGTCAATTGGAGTTATGCAGGATTTTTAGTGAATATGCAGATTCATATACCTGGTCCAATAGATACACTGGTTTGTCCTGTAGAAGAAAATTAAATTTTCTCTGGCATTTTTATGTTTTTATTGATAGTAGGACAGGCTGTCTCTGTTGAACTTGAGACAAGAGATTTGCTTTGTGAAATTAAATTTCTTATATTATCTCACATGTATACTGGTTCTGTTGATTCTTCACAGAAACAAGAGAAGCAAGGGGTCATCCCTTTCTTACATATCTCAGTTCATCTTTCCTGCCATGCTGACATATTTCCTCCTTATAGCTCATGTATTTCTTTAGTATTTTAGTCTTGTTCAACACCTTATTGAATATGTCAAAATATTTCTGTGTGTCTTCTCAAGTAGTGCAGCCACATACTCTAGTGTTATTTATACCGCACAGCAGAGATGAAAAGCTTGACATACATTTAAATGTGCTGCTTTCTGCCCATGTTTCTATTTTTCCAGTATTTATCACTTCATTGAAATATTCGTTCTTGCTTTGTGATTTCTCACCACTGCATTTAATTTTTGTCAATTTGAAACATGGTGTAAAACACTTAAGTGGAAGATGCAACAGGGTATCGAATATGACAGTGGTAAAAAGGAGTCCCTTTTCCCTGATAATTTACAAATACCTCATTTATTATTCAAAGAAAGAGGAGACAAAAATAAGAGGCTTTTTGCTATGAATATAAAAAAAAGAAAAAGAAATAAGTGCACAGCCTGACAGATCAGACTGTGGTTTTACATCCACAAGCACTGTGGTGGGAACTGTAAGCATTTTCTCAAATAGCTCTTTATAAGGACAGGGTTTTATTATACTTATCAGGCCAGATGCTGAGCTGCTTTAATCTGTCCTTGCTCTACTGCCTTCAAATGAAACATGACAGTTAAACAAGTTAGGATTCAGCAAGTGCTATGCATTAGTTTAACATTCATAGTTTGTTGTTTTCTCACAAATAAGGTTGTTGTGTACAATTCATATTTATAAAGGGTTTTTTTGTATGAAATAAATTTTGAAAATGTGAGCTCTCAGATCCAAACAATTAGCCTCATGTTAATTTATTATGTACATGTTAACGATGTATTTATAAATCAAAGTGTATTTTTCTTGATGTCTAAGTAACACGTTGAGAGGCTGGTAGGAAAAAAAAAAACCACCACAAAACCTGTATTGACTACATATGTTAGCTTTTTCATTTACAAATTTTCTCCCACTGAGTACATTCTTTATTAACTAAATATTAATAAATGTTTAAACATAATATAATGGTGAACACAGACAATATCCATAACAAATATAAAGGTTTTATAGACAGCATCATTGAATAATTCTATACTTCTCTAAAGATTCTCCCATAACTTTCCAGCAAGGAAAAAACAACTGATATGAAAGAGAAGTCTGAAGGCAGTTAAATGTCATGTAACTCACAGTATTGACTGTAAAACTGAGTCCATCAGCATGGGATTGATTATAACAATTAAAGAAAAGAGAAAATAATGCATAACTAAAACCCAAAAAAGTAATTTAGCCCTTCATAATAAATAGAACAGCTTAACCCAGTCATCCGCTTAATAAACACTGATTCAGCATTTTTCTTTATAATGAAACAATTAAGTACTGTATAAATGCAGATATTACATATCATCATCTTCATGCATTTTCAAAGCTAGAACTTTAGTCACTCAATGTCTGTCAGAAGTGTAATTATATCTGGGAGCAATAGCATGTCTTTAAAAAAGCAAATTGTTTCATACAAGGGCTCTTTAGTGGGGCCATCTGTATACATCTGCAAAACAAATCACATTTGGTACGTAGCTTGAGAGTGTATTCTCTTCTGGATTACTAGACTACTATACTGTGCCATATCCTCAGCAAAGGGACTGGGGCAATATTCTACACACGGCAATTTCACTCAGAATTAACTTAGCAAATTAAATCCTAGAAAGTTTATAAAACCAATTTAGTGTGTCCTTGCTTCTTGTTTTTCCCTCATTTTTAATTTTTATTTATTCAAACTGAGAACTGCACATCCTCAAATACAGCATATCTGTTTTCACAATTATCTATAATGATTTTAGAAAGAAAAAAACTTCAAAATAGAAACTACGCATTTTACTATTCAGCAAATGACAATTCAGTTCTCAAGGAGTTTTGTTCATTTTGGTTTTGTTGTTTGTTTTTTCTTTTTTCATAGAATGGTTAGATTTAGGAGGGATCAGTTAAAGATCATCAAGTTCCCAACCCCCTGCCATGGGCAGGGACATCTCTCACTAGACCAGGTTGCTCAAAGCCCCCTCCAACCTGGCCTTGAACACCTCCAGGGATGGGGCATCCACAACGTCCCTGGGCAACCTGTGCCAGTGCCTCATCACCCTCACAGTTTTCTTCCCTTGAGATTTAGGTAAATTGTTTATGTTTATAAAAGATCTCTGTTTATATATTAATGCAACAAAGGTCAGAAAGCGCCTTCACTTTTAAAAAAGTCCCCACATATATGCATATATGTATGAGTATATATGCATATATTTTAAAAAGTTATTTAATAATGTTTAAACTATTCTTGAGTTATTTAGCTATTTATATATTAGTGATATTTTACTGTGGTCTAAATGAAGGCCTCATGAAAATGCTTTAAAGCTATTCTCCCTCCCTACATTCCTGCCTTTTTCTCAAATAATAGGAAATAAAAATTAGTGTATGTTTCTAAAATATTTTTCTTTCTGGATTGTTGATTTTATATTCCACTATTTGAATGTACTTTTATCAGTTTATGAACAGCAAATGCTCACAAATTAATTTCTACATTTGGAGTAAATGTTTTTTAAATATATAACAAAAGTTTTCCATGCTGCACATATTCTTAAAAATCAGCAAAGTCATTGGGTGATTCCCCAGATATTTGCAGTAAGATTCTTCAGGATATTGCCACATACTAAAATAATTTAATTTTCCTCATACCTAAAAGAATGCTTATTTTAGGGAGAGAATTTCCTTTCTATTCACAGCGAGACTCATTAATTAATCAAGTTTTTCATTAATTTATGGATTTGGTTTTTTGTTATTATTTCTATTTAGAAAAGTTAGACTACAAAATTGAGATAAAAAATTATCTTATTGTCATGCAAAATTATGAACTCAATAATTTAGATAAGTAAAATTAATGTAGAAGAAATTTTTAGTTATAAAAAAGTAAAAATCTAAATATTTAATGAATTGAGATAGTACTTGAATATATTATCATGCATGTAACAACATATTTAAGAAACATTTAGAATGTAAATTATTTAAAATATTCTCAAATTATGAAATTATTATAAGTAAACTTATGAAATATTTGTATATATGTATATACTTACGAATATAAGTATACTTATGAAAATGCTTTAAAAAGCAAATCTATTTTGAACATAATACAAAAACTAAGACTTGTTTCTCAGCTGAAATAAATATTTAAGGTAACTCATTCTCCATGAGTTGAACCCTATTTGTGCCATTAAATGATACTTTTTTTTTTCTTTTTCCTGTTATGTCACCCATGCTGCAGATACAAGCTTTAGAAAGTATGAAAAATAATAATTCTTTATACCTACCAACTAGAGGTTAACCACTTGCAGAAATTTAGTTAGTTTTTCAATGTAAAAAGAAAGGGAAATCACCTTTAATGCTAACAAGATCATTGCCTTATTAAAAATTAATTCATTACTGAATTCCAATAGAAGCATTTGTCATGAGAAAGTCTCTATTCCTGGTGAGCATTTATAAATTGCACTATTAAAATGAATAGTACTTTTTCAAATTACTCATAAATATTTAAAATATTGTACCATTAAATTCTTATCTTGGTTTCTCTATTTTGTTTTTGTTCAGTGCTCAGGGCTGGTATTGCAGCAGTAGAGGTGAGAATTCAGTAGTTAAACTCAAGTAAAATGATGTCAAGTCACACGATGTTCTGAATGAGTACATAATTCACACATTTGTTACAGCTTTATATAATGTTAGATGAGAAAAGATAATTCAGTTTGTTTCTTTTAGTCTAAATAATAATGGATGGACCTTACCCTATAGAAGTATATTAAAAATGCACTGTGAGTGGCAGAAATAATTATACTCACTTTCATGTCATTATAGTTGTAGATTTATTAGCTTTTTACTTTTTATTCCTCTTCCTTGCGATTTTGTAACTTGGTTGTAAAACATTACTTGATGGTAAGTCCTGCAACAGAAGGTTTCTGCATCAGAACAGTTTCTGAGAAAGTAATATGCGAAAAGGCATGGAATGAATTTTTTTTTAATTTCCTTGTGAAATGCTTGTTGGCTACAGCTTGGTTCATTGGCTCAAAGATACAAAAATGTGCTGAAATGTGTCTATGTGTTTTCCTGGGGGTGCGACACTTGTCGCAGCATCTAAGTATTGCAACACGAGTGTTTCAGTCTTTGTCAGTGACAACCCTGATTTGTGCTATTGAGAAGCTTACTTTACTCCATGGTAGGAATCTGCTCTGGAGCAGTAGGTGTGAAAGCATCAGTGCTTGGGCTGGTCTCAAAAATAGTCATGTCTGACAGTGTGGACTTCAGACAGAGTAAAGGAACATCAACAAACGGGCTCAGAATAGACACTACTCAAGGAAAGAAATGTCATGCTCTCTTACAGTAGATTTATGAAGCTATACGTACGATTGCTAATGAATGTAATCTGCTTGAGCATATATTGTTGGGAGGCAATTACGAGATCTCATTAACTTGTCTCTGCACACGGTATGATGAATTTTAAAGAATCTTATCACGAGAGCAAGTCAGGGAGTCAGACAGACTACTTCAAGTCCTCGAGGAGGGATGATGCCTATGGAGCTAAATTGAAAGCAAAGCAGCATATCTTAATGTACATGAAGTCATTTTCTCACAGCTATGCCTATGTTTTCTAATGAAGGTTTTAATGTAGGTAGACATTTGTGTGGGTCAGTTACATGGGGATTCATTCTATTAGATGGTATAATTTTTGGTTAGATTAGAATATTGGTCTTGTTCTTTCAGAAAAAAAAATATTCAGTCGAGTAGATTTAAAAGATAGCTTCCTTATTTTTAAGATTTAAGTTTTGCTTCCCTGTTATATGCTAAATTGTACTAAACATCATGCATTTCAGTTCCCTTTGAGTCTTATTTAGGATGGCCTCTCTGAGGATATCTTTGTAGCTCTTGTCTAATAAACGATGCATACAGTAGACGTGAAATAATTCTGATAACGTTAGCTGAACATTGGAGGACTTTAGAGAAATAAAAACTATAAAAATTACGGGTTGATTAAACAGAGGATCATCCAAGTCCAGAAGAATTGTTGCCTCTGTAAGAGTAGAAATCTTGACCGCACTAAATTGTTTGTCAAGGTGCTTATTGACTTCAAGATCCAGAGTTTCACCCCAAGATTTCAGTAGAAGTACAAGCTTTATTATAGCAAGGCTGTCAAGAGTTGTTATGGAGACAACTGGAAAAAATTACTTTCTGTAGATTTATATGAAGAAAAGACCTGTATACGAGGAGCTCGTGAGAGGTGAACTGTAGAAAAGGGATGACTTAGAAACTACAAACATATTTCTTCCTTACTTATAATCCATACTTCCTATTATGATACCTTATGGTTTAAATAGGCATGGTTTATATATGATTTATTCATGCCTTCATGACACAGCAGCTCTAATTTAACACAGATAATGAGGTATTTAGAACAGTATGCTTTTTTTTCTTTTGTCAGTAACTAACTCACCCAAAGTATGTTTTTATTTAAGTGAAACCATTCACATATCTGCCATCAGCTTTTGGGAATGATTTGGTCTGGGAGAAGGGGGAGGAAAAAAAATGATGTGCAATATTTTTTAAAATTTCAAAATATTTGAGTAGCCCAAATTATCCCAAAGATTTGAGGTCTTCAGTTAGTTCCAGGGTTATGTATTATTATTCCTTTCAGATGTGCTTATGATGGACTTGTACCAGATTACAGATGTTACTTAATTTGTGATGGTTTTATGATGTCTGTATGTCCACAGATACGATTTTCTATACAAATGCAATGCCAAATACGGGTTTTTGTTTTATCGAGAATGAGTAGTTGATAAGAACAAGTTGAATATCGGGATCATTTCAATCTCATTTTTTGTAGGAATATAAGCTTTATGTTACAGCAGACTATTGGTCTATCTACTCTTACAGTTTGTCCAGTGTCAGATACCTCAGAGAGAAAAAGATCATAAAACTTTTGTAATTGATTAAGCCAAATTACTGTCTCTTGGGTCTACTTTCTTTCTCACTGCAGCAATTAGGACAAGTCTCGTGCTCATGAAGCATGAGAATTTAAATTCCTCATAATTTTACATATGACCTAGAGTATCTTTGGGTACTTTAAACACATAATGCTATATGTACGTGTAAATGTATGGTAATTTTTAAAGCTGTTGTATGCTTGGCCTTCTTACTATCCCTTAAACTCCAGGGAATGTATAGCACACTTATAATTTTAAGTTATTTACTTAAAATTATATTTTTTTATTCGTAATTGCATTTTTTTTTTTTACTTTCTTTATATTCTTGTTTTGTGAGAAAAGGTCAGGAAGACACAGATGATCTTCTCTGTCTACAGTGGTGTAATTTGTACTGTCACGTGCTATATCTACCTTCCAAAAAATTCTTCACTTTTTCATTTCCCTTTTCTAAGTATTTTTGCCTTTTTTATCGCTCTGTATCCTTCTTGAGATGGAGAGATAAAACCCAAGAAATTATATTCTTTCTTTTCCAACTCTTTTTTTGTTTATGTAAAACTTTTTCTTATACTAAAACTGATAATCTTCTCTATAAAGTGTATTGTAATTGCTATTATGATGATAATAGTGAGGCTGAGAATTGTTTTCTAAATATTTATTTAATGGAAGATGTCAAAGTATCTGAATCAATTATGTATTTTAAGTGTGTACAGTACCACAATTATCAATAGTATCTTTTGCTTTATATTGCCTAGTTACACAGATTTCTGTTGAACCTCACAATCTTATAGTTTGCCTTCTTTTTAGACTTTGTATTATATTTCTATATAAAGTACCAATATCTTGTCTTTATATGGAATACATAAACATTTTGTACCACCCATTCTTCCCAAAAGAGTTCCTCTACTGAGAGATTTACAATTAGTTCGTGGTCTGCAGTTTGACAGCAGGTTGAAAAAAAGGGGAATATTGAGGCTCAAATGCACGAGTGTGTTTTTCTGAGACCGCCAAGTCTGTTGTGTGCCTGCATGGGAATGTGCAGATATGTAGCAAATGGAGAGGAAAGGATTCCACGGATTCTAATGACTATGTAGAAAACATTATTGTGTTTACAATTATTTTCCTTTAGAAAGAGGGTTTTGTGTTTGTGTCTTTGTTCATTATGGAAGAAGTGTTTTCTCTTCCTAACTAATCTCTAGATACCTAATTGCTAAAGAATTCCAGACTAGCTAGACCCTGGAGGACTAATATGAAGACTCAAAGAAATGTTAATTTTCTTGCCAGACTTGAAATATAAATCTGAATGAGAGAAAATTCATGCAGACAAAATTGTATGTATCATCATGACTCCAGACATGTAAACTTTTTCTACATTTCAATAGTGAGCTAACTAAGCTGTGTCTTACACATACTTATATGAAGCCTACAGAATTTGAAGGCTTCAAAATCAAAGTAAAAAGCCTGTCTTTTGACCATGTTTCTTTAATTCAAACTAATTTCAAGGACTAAGGGGCTCAATGTTTCCCCTAGAAGTGTCTTTGTGATAGCCCTAGCCTTTCCCAAAAACTACACTCAGTTTTTTAAGTGGTTTTTAGTAGGGAAAATTCATAGGTATTCACTTGTATCTTTTTGATTTTTTAGTTTTGTCACTGGCAATAAAATATATGTAAGATATGGAAACGTTATAGACCAATTTGATAAGCATGTGTACGACTCAGATACATTTCCTTTATCTCAGACACTACTGTTGCATTAACATGAAATACGTTTATTATGTAGTGTTTTTCTATAATATACACTGCGTAAGTAGAGTTGTAGATTGCTACGACTCAGATACATTTCCTTTATCTCTCTCAGACACTACTGTTGCATTAAGATGAAATATGTTTATTATGTAGTTTTTTTCTATAATATACACTGCGTATGTAGAGTTGTAGATTGGAGAGGAATGTTTGAATACCCAGTGTTGAAATAATAAATTTAAATAAGGAAACATATGTGTACCATACAGAAGGTTGAAAATTTTATCATGGAAATCCATATTTCCTGAAATGGAAAATCTTCACAGAAATGCATCGGTTTTGCCAGCAGTCCTACCAGCTAGTGTTTTTGAGGTCCAGCATGGAATTTCAGGACAAGAAGGGGTAAAGAAGGGTGGTCAGTCTCACTAATTAAGGCAGGTTTTATGGCATCTTGCCAATAATGCATCCTACAGCCCAACTCAATATAGCGCTATCGGACCTTCGACTAAAAGCTGGCATTTTATTAAACCACTGGATATTGAACCAATCTCAGGCAGAGTCCTTCAGTGTTAGTATCTATGGAGACACTCCAAGGCCCAAACTGTTCAGTGAAGTGGTCTTCACAAATACTTCTATGATTTAACAGAGTTTTAATAAAAGTTTCCTAGAATTTTGCATAATAATTCTTCAGAGCACATAGGAAGAAGAACGTGCAGGAAAAGATAAGCTTTGTCCAAAATTATTAAAGCTGTCAGTGCTTTCACTGCAGTGACACAGGACAAGAGATAAGAGAGCTTTCTAAAATAATGGTGGAGCATTCTCTGTGTTTCATTTGGGAGTCCAGGAAAGCAACAAGTCCACTCTGCCTCTGGCTTCTGTCCCCACTTCTCACTCTATTACTGATAGCAGACAAGGAAAAAACGGTCTCATTCCTTGTCTTTGTATCATGAGTGAGCTCAGGAGCTGATCGCAAATCTTTCCCAAATCAATGTGACAGTGTTAGTATTACCCTGAAAAAAGCAGGCTCAGTAAATTCACTACAGTGATTAAGATGTTTACTTTTATGTGTGCCCTGTCCCTCTTCAGTTAGGTCTTTTAGAGTTACAGCACAACCTGAAGCTGAAAAGACGGGATTACCGTTAAAGTTGTAAATCCAAAATATAGTTAGTAGCTCGGTAAATATGCATCTACAAGATTCAGTCTTTTGATATGTTCATAAATGTGCATAAAGCCCCATGGGGATGAGACAGTAAGTAAGGCCATCAGGGCAGGGTTGTAAAGTTTCTTATAAGGTTACTGGCATTGGAGAGTCACTCACTAAACTGGCAGAGAGAACAAAGAAAGTAGAGCAAAGATGTTCCTGTGGGCACGGGTGGATGTGGAAGAGGGGCAAATCCTCTTTTCTACTGAAAGCACTTTGAAATCCCCCTGACCCTTCTCAACAGTCGCTTTCTCCTAGCATTCTACAGATCCAGGTATTCTATTATCCTTTAGGATCAGCTCTGCCATTTCTGCAAAATTGGATTTTTACTCTTTTCAAAGCATGGACAAAATCCCTACAAAAGAAAAATTAAATTCTGCCTACACTGCTGAGAAACCATGAGCTAAGTCTACAAAGATCATGTTCCTCAGATGTGAGGAACAGAAAAACAGGCCTTTAAGTAGATCTCTTTCATATTACGTGAATGTGCCACCCACTAGCCTTTCCGTGTTTCCTTCTTTCTGATTTATTGAGGGGGGAAAAAAACAACCATCTGAAACAATGCCTGTAAGATGGCTTTGGGTTTTGTTTTAATGTGAAACAGGACTCTCCCTGAAACCTCGCTAAAATTTGGTGGGATGAATGTATCAGTACACACTGAAAAGAGGGATATCTGTTTTCCTCTTGATGCATAGGTATCTCTTTCTTAGGTTAAGAAATATATGTGCTGAAGGTTTATTGGTTTTATTGCTAGCCATCATTAATGTACTTTGCTCGTTCTATTAAATCCCATTTGAACTTCTGCTGACTGGACTTTTCACATGGGTACAAAACAAATTGTGCTCGACATAAAATTTGTCTGGATCAGGTGTTTTAAATTATGTCAGTGAGTCTAATGAACAGAATTTAGTGGGTCACTTGAGGCTCTATTAAGTTGAGTACATCCAAACAAATTTGCTTTTCAGGGTTCAGATGCCTTTTATAAAACTGTTGACTCAAATTCACTAGAAAGTTTGGCAGATTTTTTTAGCTCATCTTTTCAACTGGAATATAGAATATAAACCTTAGCAGGTCTATTCAAAAACAAGTCCTTTTTTTCAGCAGATGATGCAACACCAACATCTAAGACTTACAGACCATGCAATAGGCATGGCGGTGTCTTTACATTTTGGACAGATCCTTTTTCTTTCTTACACCATTTTTCAGATGATGAAACGACATAGAAACTGAATGCTTTATAATTCATGTAGGTTCTGAAATATCAGGAAACATGTCCCCTGTTAATCCATTATGTCATAAACTTCTCGTTTTGTTATTAATATGACAATAAGAGGCAATCTGTTAAGTCTTTGTCTGAATATACATCCTTGCACTACTCACTGAGTTGTCCTGTTACATTTCAAATTATATAAGTGATTATTACTTCTGTTCTGAGTTTTGGAAGCCTCTTTTTGTACAAATCTTTCTTATGTTTCTGTCAAATGCCACCTCTAATGCCATTGCCAATTTAAACCAGTTCATAGTTTCGCATCATATATTTTGTTGTAACAGTATGAAGTCTGCCTTAGCTTGAGAATTGGGGAAACAGAAAGATATTTTCACTCAGAATAATAATATAAAAGTTGAATTCCATGGCACTATATTGTCAGTATGGAGGCATCAGTTTTACAAAATACTATGTCACTGCAAAACAAAATCAGAAAGGTGGGGTCGCTGCAGCTTGTCCCTGCTTGAGTAGAACATGAGTTGTTACAGAAAGGTTCTGGTTAGGTTTATAGCATTGCATGCAACAACCCAATTAGGCTAATGCTGTCCTTTGGTTGGCGTGAAATTTTCTGGTGCTGCGCACTGAAATTTTGCCAGAGAGCTTCTTATCTGGCTCCAAGTACATATAAATATCAAACCACAGTGCAATGCAATACCCCCAGCACAGGTGATAGTCAATGCTTAGTCTAGTGCTCATGCTTTCTGTAGTCTGACCCGCTACAAACTGTGACCCTGGCTGACTTCATAAGTAAGTTTTCCTCACTGAGTAAAATAGCTTATATTGATATTATATAGCTATATATGTTATATAGCTGGTTTATAGTGAATAATAACAATATTAGGATATTTTAAAAAAACAACAAAACCACAAATGTCATAGTGAAGCAGCCAGTTAGCGATTATTCCATAGAAAAGAAATGGAAATTACTGTCAACTCAATAATCTTACTAAGAGGAATAATTTGTACTGTTTAGCTTGAAACATCAAGAAGCATGCAGCAGTCTCAAGTGCATAGGAGGCTGTTGTAAAGAAGAAAGGTGTAATGTTTTTCCTGTGGCCATGGAGTAAGAAAATTTTATTTTAGAATTAGGAAGAATGTTTTAATGGCATACGTAGCAGACAAACTCTTCAGAGGTGCGTGAAGTCTTTCTCATTTGAGGCCACTGAACAGTGTCTGAACTGACTAGAATATTTGCCAGTAACAGCAGAAGAGAGGGAGAGAGAAATTCTTCAGGGTCTTTCTAGTCTTGTGAGTCATAGTATTGTCTCTCAAATTATTAATAATAAACATTTACAAAGTGTACTACAGAATGCCGTGAACTCATAAATGCATGTGAATTACTAACAAATATCAGGCAACAACAACAAAAACAAGAATAAATGTTTTATTCTTTCGGTACCATGTCATTATGCATAATTGGCCAATTAATTTACAACAGTGCAAAAGTGATAAAAAAGTTGGATGCATAAGGTAAGTAACACTAAATTGTTTCTTTCCAAGAGCTACTATTAGTGCTGTGATTAAAAGAAACTATTTTAGAAGATGTCCTCTCAGAGTTGGGATATTGGGAATTTGTACTGGAGTACAGGCTGCTATGAAAATAACTGTGAAGGGAAGCTCTTGGATCGTGTGTTGGGTGATTCCTACACACATCTGATGTTCTTTAAAGTCATCAGCAATAACGGAACTTCCTACAGCCGTGTTGTGAAATGCATCAAATTGTAGCTAAGTCTACTGATTCTGAAGGAGTGATAGATCCCCACTGTTCAAAAAGCAGTATATTTTCCTGTCACGTATAAGATGGAATTCTCTTGAAAATTCAGGTCTGAATCCCCTTTCTTTGAGATGAATTAAAAAAACAGTAAGTGCTTACAGTGATAAAAGACTAAGGCACACTAAAGTAGGTTGGCAAACGCCTATGACATTTTTACCCTTAAGCCAGTTGTACGTGGCTGTACAAAGAGTATAGGCAAAGTTAAAACATAGTTTTATAATAAATTGTGATCATATAATATCACATAATCTCAGTATTGAGCGTTTACAATGTGTTGCTCTGTGTTAAACCTTTAAATATATTTCAACATAAGTTAATGTTTCAAATATATTCTTATGAAAAGTGCTTTTTATCAAGAAAAAGAATAAAGGAGAGGACAGAGCTTAGACTTATATAGAGTAATGGATTAGAGGAGACTCTCAAGAACGAATTATGACAAGAAACTATCATTACAAACTTTTTCGTTTGCTTTTGCTTTTAAGAGGTGTAGTGTTTCAGGTTTTTCCCTCCTGTAGCAGGTAAAAGTTTAATACCATTAAAAAAAAATTTATGCTTCCTTGCAGCAGACAAACTAAGGACAATATTTGATGGGGGTACATTGAGCATGCTATTTTAGTCTCTCTAAATGCTTAGTTTTTGATAAATGGAAATGGCCTCTGAAGACTGCTACCAAAAAAAAAAAAAAAAAGAAAGAAAATTATTCATCACACAAGGAGGTCAGTTACAATTCACCATGATGTTATTTGCCCTGAGAAATGTGTCCATAACTCTTCAGCCTTTGATGAATGTGTCATAGGAGACTGACTTACAGCAAATGTTTTATTTATTTACACAATATTGGTCTATTTCCAAAATCTCTTAAAGGACCATTAGCCTGATTTGGAAAAGCTGCTTCAAAGGTGAATACTGTTTTAGATTAACGTGTAAGGGAAAGCACAATTTCTTAGCCCAAAATTAAATTAACTTCTTTTGGCAATCCAGAATATTATTGTCAAGACACTTGCTTTCCTTCAGTATTTTGTGATCTTATTGAAGCTTTAACTGTCTTTAAAAGAAAATACTTAAAAAGAAAGTGGACTTATAAGCATGTAAAGGATGTTGCAATGACAAGAGGTAAACTTATGAAGAAGGAATTAACACTTCTGAAATAGAGATGATGGGTACAAATTGAATTAGAACAGACATGTTTCATTTCTCAAAATAGTGAATAAGATTTTAGATAATATCACTGTAGAAAGTAATCAATACTTTCTGAAGTAAATTTATTATTACTTTTGGTAGTAATAATTATAGCTCTTTAAATTTTGATTAAATGTACATGGTTTTATTCCTTCATTGACTCATAATGGTAAAATGTCAGGGAACATAGCTGCTTTTTCAGACAGTAGATTTTTCATGCAACATATGCAACAAATGTATTTTTTTTGATCAGATATTTTGGGTGGTATGTATAAAGCATGGTGTTTGTGGTGAATTTTATTTTCTGTTTTATTTTGATCAAAATAAAATTGAAAGATCACCCACTATGTGATGCGGCACCAGATGGTAAGGCACTAAAACTGAGCCTAAGCTGCTGTCTCTAAAGGTGAGAGCTAACAGTTTTGGACGGCTGGAAAGCTCATGCAATTGGAAATGGGTTTGGAGCATTTTACTCTTAGGTCACCAATTCACAGCTGATACAGCTGGGTAATAACTGAAAGCTATCACCATGTTGTGGAAGGCTGCTGTCTTAGTAAAATACTATTATAGTGCTAGACCAGACAGCAAGGACGAATAACCATACCACAATCTGGACTTCAAATATCAATAAGTAGCAACATGCCTTCATGAAAAGGTTGGATGGGAGTGGGCCGAATGACCTTTACTTCTCAAAGGTTCTTCTAACAGAAATGGATTAAATGGTAGGACTAAAGCTCGGGGAGGGGGTGTATGTGTGTGTGTGAGAGAGGAATCTGTTGGGGGAAAGGAAGCAGATTAGTCTGTAGACACTAGTCTAAATCAAGAGTTATTTTTGCTCTCCTGAGAACACTGACACCCCTTAGGTCTGAATGATTTCCATTTACTTTGGATCACAGTTAAGCAACTTCATCTACAAAGAGGTGCTAATGAAATATTTGTAAAATAGCTAGCAATAAAAAGAGCCAGTATTAAACATGCTACAAGCATTTATCGAATGTCTTCATTCCAGGTGGCAGACAGGCGTGAACTGTTATTCTGAATACCAGTCGTATAACTTCACAAACCCCATCTTTGTGTGCTTGACTGAAAACTGTCTTTAGGGTGGCAAGAAATGGCTGTTAACCTAGCTAGTGCATAGCTTTGTAAGAAATGTTTTGTGTTAATACTTAAAAAAAAAAAAAAGAAAACCAAACCACAAAACTAACCAAAATCCCCTATTCTAAATATGATGGGTGCTCTGGCCTCTTTAGTACTTGAAAAAATCTCCCATAAATAAAACGAGGATGGCCTAGGCAGCTGATGATTTTTTCTTATGGTTTTGGCTCTTGTGCTTTTTCTGTGGTGTAAGAGTCTTGGGAAGATTCCTGATCAAAGAAAATGGGTCCAAATGGGGTTTGATTTTAGGGTTTGTTTGTTTAACCTTTGTGTACGTATCATATCCTAATCTATAGAAATCCTAGCGACTTTCTTTCTATGCCTTTCTAAACATTTTATTCTAGTCATTTGCATATTCCTGATCCCCCTAGGCCCTAATTGTCCCTGGTGTATGTTAGCATGATGCAGCATTTCCTGATTAATGTGCAGGTGCCAGGAGGCTGCTCTGGGCCCTGTGAGACAGCTATTTTTCAGCACGTCAGCTCTAAAGAGGGGCCCCTGTCTGCTCGGTGTCACTTTTGTCAAAAAACAGCTAACTCAGACACCCAGAGAATACCAGATTTGAAATGGATTCACTCTATGTACATGTATATATAGATTTTATATATACATAGATGTAAAAGAAAAAAAAAGGACTCAACATCTATGTATATTTTGGCTGACTGCTAGTATGTTGCACAGCATTTACTGCCTCTTTTGAGGCTTGAACTACAAATTTTTCCCTGTCATCCTTCAGTATATCCCTGACTTAGACTCTTTGCCAAAGAACAAAATTTTCCTAGAAATACAGAAAAATAAAGTAAATAATAAATGAGGAGCATTACAATGTTAAGAATGAATGGTTTTATTCTTAGGAATGGTTGCAAACTTATTACTGGTCTTTAGTAGTTCTTTGGTAGATGTTAGCAGATGTGGCGTCATCCACAAGAAGGGCTGGAAGGAGGATCCAGGGAATTACAGGCTTGTCAGTCTGACATCGGTGCCATAGAAGGTTGTGGAGCAGATTATCCTGAGTGCCATTATGCGGCATATGGAGGAGAACCAGGTCATCAGGCCCAGTCAGCATGGGTTCATGAAAGGCACATCCTGCTTGACCAACCTGATCTTCTATGAAAGGTGATCTGCGTAGTGGATGAGGGAAAGGCTGTGGATGTCGTTTACCTCAACGTTAGTAAAGCCTTTGACGCTTTCCCTCAGCATTCTCCTGGAGAAAGTGGCTGCTTATGGCTTGGATGGCTGTACTCTTTGCTGGCTAAGGAACTGGCTGGAGGGCTGGGCCCAGAAAATGGTGGTGAACGGAGTTAAATCCAGTTGGCGACTGGTCACAAGTGGTTTTTCCCAGGGCTCAGTATTGGGGCAAGTTCTCTTTAATATCTTTATCAATGACCTGCACGAGGAGATCGGGTGCCCCCTCAGTAAATTTGCAGATGACACTAGGTTGGGTGGGAATGTTGATGTGCTTGAGGATAGAATGGCCCTATAGAAGGATCTGGACAGGCTGGATCGATGGGTCGAGGCTGAAGGTGTGAGGTTCAACAAGGCCAAGTGCTGGGTCCTCCACTTGGGTCACAACAACCCTGGGCAACACTACAGGATTGGGGAAGAGTGGCTGGAAAGCTGCCTGGTGGAAAAGGACCTGGGGGTGGCGAAGAAGGCCAAATAGCATTGTGGCTTGTATCAGGAATAGTGTGGCGAGCAGGACTAGGGAAGTCATTATCCCGCTGTACTTGGCACTGGTGAGGCCGCACCTTGAATACTGCGTTCATTTTTGGGCCCCTTGCTACACGAAAGACATTGAAGTGCTGGAGCATGTCCAAAGAAGGGTGACAAAGCTGGTGAGGGGTCTGGAGCACAAGTCTTATGAGGAACAGCTGAGGGAACTGGGGTTGTTTAGCCTGGAGAAAAGGAGGCTGAAGGGAGACCTTATCGCTCTCTACAACTACCTGAAAGTAGGTTGTAGTGAGGTGGGGGTTGGTCTCTTCTCCCAAGTAACAGGTGATAGGACAAGAGGAAATGGCTTCAAATTATGCCAGAGGCGGTTTAGATTGAATATTAGGAAAAATTTCTTCACAGAAAGGGTTGTCAAGCATTGGAACAGGCTGCCCAGGGAAATGGTTGAATTGCCATACCTGGAAGGTATTTAGAAGATGTGTAGATGTGCTTAGGGACATGGTTTAGTGGTGGTTTTGGCAATGTTAGGTTGATGGTTGGACTTGATGATCTAAACGGTCCCTTCTGACCTAGACAATTCTATTATTCTGTGTTACCTAGACAATAGTAAAAGAAAATTTTCATGATGTAGTCAGGGTACGTGCTACAGTCTTCATGGTGGGGGAAAAAAAAATCCCCTGCCTTGTTTGGAATAAAAGATATTAGAAAAATATTTTAGTCTTTATGAATTATTCTTTTTTGTATGTATATCTTTTTGGTTATCTTTTCTTCCTAGTAAATTTTGGGCCTTGCCGTTCTGCCTGGCCAGAACAAATGAAATTGAATGTCTTGCGCTTCTACACTAGAATTAAATGAACTGTTCAAGGCTTGCATTTGATTGTATAGCTAAGCTATTGAGTTAAACCAGATATACTAGTGGACTTAAGACCAAAATGTTTCTAACTGCCAGGAGAAGTGAGGCTCCAAGACTTTTTTTAAGTAATGAAGAAGTTACTTTCTTGTTCTGTATGCAGCCCCAAATACTTTACCATGCTTTTTGATTTTTTTTTTGTTTTAATTTGAAAATATAAATTTATAATAACTGCTGTGGTAGAAATATTTGTCTCTGGAGTTAAAAAGAACTATGGGATAATAATGAACTACAGCAGAGAAGTAATTCAGAGAATAAATTGAATAGAGGTCTTAGTGAATGGAAAGAGAAAGCATATGAAAATGAAAGCTTTGCCTGACTTGAAACACCTGCAAGCTGAAATCATTAAAAATCCTACACAATTAATAGAATGCCACCAGCTCGGTATAACCTTTCACATTACTTATGAGTTAGTAGTTATAGTTAACCTCCCAAATATTAGTTATATTTCTAACAGTGAACAATGTTGAAGACCATGTAATTCCAAAGATGAAAATTGCTTATTTTATTAAAACGGTTTCCTTCATATTACTAAACAATCTAGTGGTTAAAGTTTATGCCAATGCTGCTAAGCCTGAATTACCAATATTTTTTACAAAGTTATGACAGAGCACAGGCAAATTGATACTGGGACCACTTCTAATTGGTTTAAACCAAAATTCTTGGTCTGCTGGGTTTTTTTGGTTTTGTTTTTCAAAGGTGATAGTTGACATCTACAGCTTCAAAATAAATTCTAAATCAAAAAGAATTAGATCAGAACTTTGATAGGAGAAACTCCAATAATTAATAAGACAATATTTCTATTTCAGCCTGGAGAAGAGAAGGCTCTGGGGAGGTCTTATTGCGGCCTTCCAGTACCTAAAGGGGGCCTACAGGAGACCTGGGGAAGGACTTGTTACTAGGGCATGTAGTGATAGGACGAGGGGGAATGGCTTTAAACTGGAAGAGGGCAGGTTTAGATTAAACATTAGGAAGAAGTTTTTCACTTTAAGGGTGGTAAGGCACTGGAACAGGTTGCCCAGAGAGGTTGTTGGGGCCCCATCCCTGGAGGTGTTCAAGGCCAGGCTGGACGTGGCCTTGGGCAACCTGGTCTAGTGGAAGGTGTCCCTGCCTATGGCAGGGGCGTTGGAACTCAGTGATCTTCAAGGTCCTTTCCAACCTAAACAATTCTATGATTCTATGATTCAAAATATTTAAAAGTGCTCAGGTGTTTGACCTTAAAGTCTGCTGCTAAATATTGCTGACAAGTAAGAGTAAGGATTATTTATTGTGTATGAATTATAAACAAGAATTTAAAAAGTGGTACTTCTCAAAGAATTAACAATTAAAAGGATTAATTACCAATTAAACATTAAATTAAAATTAAAATGAATAATTAATAATTAAAAGGAAATCCTCTGAGCTGGAAGTAATTGGAGGCTAGGTGTGTATGAAAGGGAAGCAGTTATATATGTTTGCCCTGGTATAACTTTATCCTAAGTACCTTTCAACTGTGCTGAAAACAGAGTAGCGATGCAGATGGGCTCTTGGTTGGGACCACTGTTCTAATTCAAGTATTTTAAGGAAGAATGTTTTTGTATCTTTTTTGTTTTTTCTGCTAGGATGCTTACACATTCCCAATGCCTCTCACTGAATGAATTTGAATTTCTTCGATGTATATAGTCTGAGATTATACGGGAGATGGGAAGTCCTGTTGCTCCATTTTGCAAATTTAGAAATGAAGACAGAGAGGTGAATTATGTTGTCTTTGGGAGAGAGCTGAACACAGGTCTCTTGTCCTACTTAGTGGCCCAAGGAGTTTTGTCTTCTTACTTGTTTACTCTTGCTTTTTTCATGGGTACACTATATATTTATGTAAAATGCCCACACAGTGCTGTGATGAGGCTTGACTGAGATGAGGACCTATTCTGGTACAGAGGACATTCATTCAGCAAAAGACTGACTGCTCTTATACTCTTCTTTTAAGCTTCATGTCTTTGGATGACTATGACACAGGGGAGATTATCCAGGGAAATAAAAACAAATAGGTGGTAAACTTATATAGCATATACAGCTCATCTTATTTTTAGAATCATGTTTATTGGTATTCTGCTGTATTAATATCTGTGGCTAGGAAAGAAAGATGACTGTGAGTTAAAACTCGCATGTCAGAAAGGCATGAAAGCTCATTCAAATGAAAAGGGAATGGTAGTCAAATAGCCAAATGATCTATGAGTACCAGAGAATATCATACTGTATATCAACATTTGATTCTAAAGGTTTATTTTAGTCAGATGGAGTTTGATGTGACAGCTAGAAAATGAAAAAAGATGCTCAGACTGACTGATGGATAATAAGTGACAAAGAAAATCACATTTTTTCAGGATGGATTTGTAAGCATTTAATGAATTTGCCTTTACTTTCACCTTTTTCTCTGTGTGGTATTCGAAGAGTAATCGTAACAAAACCAAATTCCTGATTCGTAGTGCCTGGGGGGAAATGTCCCATTGAAGAACTGTCATCACTATGAATTGCTGTGTGAAAAACAAAACATTTGATTTTCTATTATTTAACATCCAGTGAGCTAAATAATCACTAAATGGTATTAAAATGCAGAGACTAGAAAAAACTTTTCTATTTCTTGTTACACTTCACAATTTTCTTAAAAGCAGATGATAAGTAAATGGCTACCCTTCCTCTAGTGAGTGAAACTTCTTTCTGCTTTCATTTAACACAAGAGCAATTACTTGGAGATTTAACTGGAAAGAGGGTAAGACAGACTGCTTCCTCCAGGATATATAGAACTGATCCCAGAATGCATATTTTTAAGCATCCCTTCAGAATGCTGTTATGGAGAAGGACTTGGGAAGATGGTACTTATGATTTTGCAGCTTGCTATGGTGAAAAGCTTCCACCCACTCCTACGATACTGTTTTTCAAAATCTCTAGCAGTAAAGATAGAAAGGATATTTGTTTTGAAATGTGTTTGATCTACCTCTGCATAGGATGAAACACAGAAACGAAAATAATAGATTGTCTTGCTCTTAGCTTTAGACAGCTATGCTGACTTGGAATTCTCTCTACCAACTACAAAGGCATCTGAAAAAATTAGCTGAGCTGCAAATCTTTACACAATAGGAAAGACGAATCCCATCCAGGGAGCCCTAAGTTCCTTTTCTGCTGAAAAACCCCATAGCCACTAGCCTTGGCTGTGGATTATCTATTCCAAGTACTCTCACTAGAGCTGCCAAGTGCTCAAGTCCTCTCTGTAAACCCAGTGAACCATTAGTGCAGTTCTTGCAGTCCTTGCTGTTGTTCGGTGGTGCGTGTTATCTGTTATAGCACGATTGTTGCACTTAGTTCTGTGTTCTGTTTTACTGTAGTTGGGTCAGACTGCCTGCGACTCCCTGCTCTGAACTCATACCTTCATTTCTGGTTAACGTTTAGTCTGGGTCCAAAGTGGGAAATGTTCAAATGGAGTATTCATCCTCATGGTTAATTGGGATGAAAGGTACATTTCTGATAGATCTGGCTACTTTGAATATTGATGTATAAATGGCCATTTTCCACTTCAATGTTAAAATGTTCTGTTTAGACAGGCTACATTTTCAGACTACTAAAAACTTGGAATTTCTTTAAAAACTTGTTACTTTCTTTGTTGTGGCTTATTTGGAATATTTACAGCTGTTGTAGAGCTATATGTGATAAAATTATTGTTTACAAATGAATGCTCTTAAGTACTTTTGTTTACAAATTTATTATGGACTTTTCATTTTTAACTAAGAATAGTGTCATTTCTACTTTGTGCAAAGCCATGCTTCGTTCTTCACTCTCTTGCATTGCTTCCCACATGACATATTTTCATGGTTGTTTTCTAAAAGTTTTATGGAAAAGTTTTAAATCAAACAAGTATTCCTTGACCTCCTCATTATGATTGCTCTCACAGAAGTGTAAGAACCACATTAACCAGCTGGCTAAGAATCTGGCTTTCTTGATTCAGTGAAATAAGGAGTCTTGCAAAGTGTACTAAATTCAGCAGAGTATGAAATATCAAAGTTACTGGGAGCCTGAATTCTGGACTCTGTTTTTTCATTAGCATAACTTTTTTATTCATGAGTTTAACCTTGTATTGCAAGATTGAAATCCTTGAATGTGTCACTATAGATAAAAGTTTTTCTAGAAACTCCTGATGCTGAGGCAAACTTTCCCTAAATTCAAAACCCAACTGGAATACTTGATTACATTTGATTTGTCAGTTGATTAGACCATAGCAGTTGGAGAACAATCAGAACCTTCTTCTGAGTGACATTGTGCCCATTGTCACTCTGTATGGCTGTAGCTTTCATTGGACTACTTGAGAGGGAACAAAGAAGGAGGTGACATCTTAGTGACAGCAGCAGCAACCTGGCACTGGAAAAGTTAAATAAAAATTATATGTACCCAGTCTCTGCCCATCTTTTCTGAGTGAGTTAAAAATATTTCCCTTGGATTTGGTTGGGGTTTGGCATATTTTCAGTATGTATGCATTTTGCCATGTGTTTTCATTAAGAATCAGGGTGGTGAAACTTTAGATAATGCTTTGAAAAATATATCTTCCTGTAGGAGAGAAAGAAGCTGATGTGAACTGAAGTGCAAATCTATCATCTGTTTGAAGCAGCAGTAGAAAATATGATAGTAATTGTGGCAACAATGATGGCAGAAGGCAGGGTGAGGAGTTACATGATCTATTTTATTACTCCGGGAAGTAATTAGGTAATCTCTCCTGCTTCCTGCCTCCCAACCTATCATGAATTCTGTTGTGATTTGTAAAATTTCTATTGCCTGGTAGCATGCAATAGCAGCCTGTGCAATCTAGTTACAGTGTGTGCAAATGTTTAGACATTATGCCACGCTGTGGCAAGGTTCTCCCTTTTGTTTTTCCCGACTACAAGGTGGAGCAGAAGATTTTAAACTCGGGTATTCTTGGTAACTCTTTGTGTCCTAAGAAACTGAAGCCAACTAAGCTTTGAAGGTTTCAGAATTTCCCAAAGTTTTGTAAGTTTTATTAGTTAGAGATCAGAGACAAAACTATTATCATATTTCTGTCGAGGATATGACAGGAATTTATTTTCTCTATAAATATAAGTATTTTAATCTTTCTTCGGATCTTAAGATACCTTCTTTTCAGAGTTACCTGAGTAAGGTGTGGATAAACGAGTTGTTTGGCTTATCTAATGATTGTGCTATTGTCTGCCTAGAAAATATGATCAGTTTAAAATGCTAGTATAATTCATTAGTGCACTACTGTAATTCAGTGAAATAAATCTAATGAGTCTTGCTGTCAGAAAATTGGAATGAAGAGAGATTAACTTGTGCACCAAGGATGAATTTTTTTCAGGGGAATAAACCTCCTTCCTGCTCCAATTGAATGGGCCTGGCTCAGTAACGTTTCAATGAGGGGCAACACAATAGAATGCTCACTGTGCTCTTATGTGTTTTAGGTGAAGAAGAGAATCAAATTGGTATAAGTATTAAATTTTCTGTTAATTTTATGGAGCTCTGTGTTTGCCCATGAATTGTCTTTCCACAGGAAAGATAATATTGCTTTCAGTTTCTCTTCAGACCTCAAGTGCTGAAAAGGTACCTCAAGTAAAACAAATTTATTTGAATGCATATATCTAGCAGCATTCATCCAACAGAAAGAAAAGCAAAATGTCACATATATTTTATGTAGTGATGTTGTTGTAGCTACGATGGTCTAAGGACAACAAGCTGACTAGTGTAGTTTGAAAAGCTAGGGGTTTGAAAATATAAATGTTTCTTCAGCTTCCTAGTAGACTGTCAGAATGAGAAAATGATATAATACCAAACTTGAGACAGAGATTTCAGTGCTCTGATGGCAAGGACTCTGTGGAATGGACCACTGTAGGATTCCCGCAGTCAATTCACAAAGCAGGTCACATTCTCAGTCTAATGTTCAAAGTAAATGTCAACCCCAAGCGTATAGGAGTCATCAACCACTAAAACAATGCACAAACCTCGCTCATCTTCAAGGACCAAAACAAGGAGTTTATCCACACATCAGGGAGTTAAACATCTAAGCAATTACCATATGCTGATTTTAGCAGTAGGGTTGGTGGTATTCAGACAGTGCTACTGTCCCCCTGCCCCCTCTCCCCTTCAAACTTGTTCAGGATTCACTACACAGATGGGCTAGAAATAAGAATCAGCAATGAATCGTAAAGTGAGAAACAGTTGTAATGGAACAGAAAACTTCTTCAGGCTCTTGCTAAGCTTCTTTTTCCACTCAGTTTTCCTTAAACTGCTATATCCTGTTTTAAGATAGTATTTATGATGGGGAAGAGCTCTGTCCGTCCTGCATGCCACTGTCCAAAAAGATGCAGGCAAATAATTATTATAATTAAAAGTTACAATTTTATTGTCTGCTGAAATAGAAGATTTTGTGTGATGGCTCAATTGTAATAAGGAATTGATAGAAGTGGTTAACAAAAGACAGGCGTGACTTGAATTTTGTGCGGAATAAATTGTCTCTTTTTTTTCATCTTTTCTAGGTACAGCAAAATTTTGTTGAATCTTTTGAGAAAGTATTTAGAAACTACAATAATGTAGACGATATAAGAATGTAAATGAAAAAAAGCAACTGTACTGTGTGCATAAGCTCCGTAAATACTGTTTTATGAGAAAGTCAAAAGACATAAAATGTTTCTATTACAACTAGAACTCTTGTTGAATGTAAGGATGAAAGGCAGTAGTCCCATTTTCACCTAATGTTCTTGTAAGAATTTGGAGGGAAGAAATGTTTTAAATTAAACACTTCTTTGTCAAAAAAAAAAAAAAAAGGAGTTGCTAGAACGGTTTCTGAGAGTTAGGTGCAAAACAAGTACTTTGAAAGGTTATCTGCCTACTCAGGTCATGGTCTTATGTGCCGTTGTGCTAAATGGAAAAATCAATCAAGGAAGGTTTTGAAACCAGTGTGTTGAATGGATGTCAAAATAGTAGGGCAATATCAAGGACCTAGAAAATACAAATGGAGTCGATGAGGCTTTCTAAGTCCTTCTTGTTAACAATCCCTTTTCCTTCTTTATAATTATATTTGGACTGTGTTTTCTTAGGTTTTTTCTTTCTTATAGAGAAGTGCTTAGGTTCATACTTTTATTGCTTCTTATGGTGATGCTGGTGGAATCTCCAGTTAACAGTCAGTCAAGGTTATCTCCAACATCAAAACCCAAGAGTCCCAAGACAAAAATTCTTAATATTATATAAAATGTGGAAAATACACCAAAAAAAAAAAAAGTACGTGGACTACATTTTCAAACAGTATTAGGGAATCTGAGCTCTTGGCAAAAAAATGACTGCTAATGTGATATTCGAGCTGGTGGCTGCATGGAAAATATAGCCTCCTTTGTGCATTTCAGGAGTTGCAGGTAAAGGCTGGAGTACTCAGTTTTGACTAAATCTGAAAGGACAAACATATAGTTTGTCTTAATTTTTGCTCGGATGAATTTAGGATACTTATTACTTATGATAAAATCAAAATGTATTACCAATAAATGAAAATAGCTACATTATCAAGTTGTTACACATAAATTCATTTCCAGTAAAAACCTGCTTTATTTTGGCTAGGTTTCTTAAGTGTAATATAACTGGGGTTTTACTGCCATGGTGGGTTGTGTTCTCAGCATCTGCTTCAATGGCTTGCAAGATATGGACTATGTGGGGATGAATTCTTACAAATACTTTGAAACAGAGGTTCTTGAAAATATCACACATACCAAGCTACTGAATTATCGAACAGCTTAGAAGAAGTAATGGTGTAATTGGCTGTATCTTTTATCCTGTTTTCTTTGATCCAATCTCACTGGAGTGAGTGACTGCTTGCCATTTTCAAACAAGCTGCAGTCCCTGAAGTTGCACAACCAAGGCTTTTATTTAAGTTCAATATGAATTTAAGCCGAGAGAGGAGTGCTTAATGGAATATTGTCCATTTGGGATTGCCAGGAAGACTGGCAGTCTGCCCTGCTTTTGATTATGTTAAAGCTTCCTTTTAAAGAGCAATACCTGATTGCTCTTCAAAGCTGTGTCAGTTAGAAATCCCCTTTGGGACTCTGAGAGGATCACAAGTACTTCTCATGAAGGACAGAAATGATAAAAATGTAAAAAGGTATTTTCTTCGATTACAGTATTTGGCTTGTTATAATGTTTCATTTAACTGGTGTCGAGCTGAAATGTGAAGAATGGAATTGCTAACTTGCTGAAAATTGATTCTACTTAATGTTTCTGCACTTGACCATGTTTGTTATACATTTGATTTTTGCTAAGAGAAGGTGATGGTAAGTTTAAAAAAAAGCAAAGAGAGAGGAATATATTTTTAAAGTAATAAGTACATCATACTTTTATAAATGTCTTATACCGACTCTTATTTTTATGAATGTAAGATTTTGAAAGTCCCAAGAGAAAAGATTTAACAGCCTAAAAGTGAATTCCAGACCACTAGGGATAAACAGCAACTTCTTTAGAAGCTGTAAAATTCTCTGTGTTCCCAAGCAAAGGAATTTTAAATTAATTAAGTCTTTATTTATGGCAAATCTGCCATTGATACAAGACTGAATCCCTTCTCCTTAACTCTTCATAGCTTTAGGGGTTTTTTTTGTTGTTTTTTTTTTTTTAATTCTTTTTGTGTTTTGGAGGATTGCAGAGAATGTTAGAGAAAGAATATTGTGAAGCGAAAAAGTAAAATATCTCTGACTTGCTGATTTTAGATAATGGGCACTGTTTGAAGTTGCTCAGAGATCTGGCATGTTACGATAAATTCTGGGGCCACTGGATTAACAGGTGATAAAGTCAAATGTGGATGGTAAATTTGTTTCAGACAGGACTGTGCTATTTATTGCTTGGACATAAGCTCCAAAAGTGTGTTTCTGCATAACATAGAATATACACTGGTCAATAGTATGAATTGCATGCGTAATGAGCATATAAAATGCTGTACTTTGAATTATCATTGAAAAATACATTTGGATGCTGCTAAGCACTAAAGCAGTGCATTTGGAATTCTTGGATTGATTCTTGCCCTTTTCCTCCCCTAATATCACTAATTATTGAAGATACATGTTTTGCATATACAATCAAAAGAATATACAAGAGTTACTTTCAAGAGGTCAGAAAATAGTTTCAGCCAGTTGGAACTGATAAAATCCAAGTCAGTTTTACAGACTAGAATGATGTAGAAAAATTTACTAAACATAGGCTGGTAATACACTTATAATTATGGTGCATTACAGGATGTCTAACTATACAATAGAACAGATAGAGTTTGCTGTTCTCATCACTGCCTTACAGAGTTTCCAAATATGCTTTTTTCTAATTATATAATCTTCATGTTTTGTTGTTTTTTTTTTTCCATGTTAAATAATCTCTTTAAAATTGTTTTCTGATCTGTTCTAATATGTCTGACTTTGGCAGGATAAAGTGAATACACATGTTATTTTTTTGCAGGACAGCACAGGTATACAAAAGAAACCTATTAGTGAAGAAAAAAGGGAAAGTTCTGTTGATGCAAAAGAATAGATTCATACTAAGACACTCATAATAAATTTAAGCTACAGATATAATGGCAAATTTTGTGGTGATTTCATAGCAAAGCAAATACCTTCTTAAGACTGGTTTTTTTTCTAGGGAGACAATAGGATTAGAATCATATTTCCTACATTGCTAGTTTACTAATTTCTAATTAATTTTCTTGGTTAGATTAATGAATGTCCTGAGACTTTTTATTTTATCCTATGTCATCTTATATTCCACTATTGCAGATGAGATTAATAAATATGCAGCAGCATACATCAGTATTATAATAGGCATTTTATTAATTTTAGCATGGGTTGTAGCATTCTAATTTTCCAGGGTAGGACTACCAGTGAACAATCACAACGGAATTTTTGTTTCTGAAATACAATGTATTCAATGTCCTTGGCTGCCATTGAAATTGCTATCTTCAACATTCAGAAAACTGTGGAATGGAGAGAATAAAATAGTAGTTTCATCACTAATAAAAGAGATGCCACATTTGGGATGTTCACTGGTGCAGGAAACAAGGGCATTTCATTTCAGTTCACCTTAATAATTCAAATCTCAGCTGTCAATAGGTGTACGGTTCTCCTTGTAAGTCTCTCTATGAACTGCTAAAGTATAAAGGAAGCAAAGTCGATGAGGAAAGAGAGGTTTGAAAGCTCCTTTCATCTGTCACGTTATTTGGGCATTGAACTGTGTAAACTAATTATTTTGCCTTTCTATCACCTCCAAACTTTCCATCCCTTAACAACTTACAGAGTCATGACTGTGACTCCTAACCCTTCCTTTTGTCTTTACGTGCTCCAAAAGGAATCTTTTGGCCCAAATCTTAGATCATCATGTATGTAGGGTCAGAAGGGACCTCAGGAGAGCGTCTAGAGCATTTGCTCTTCTTCAGAAACAGGATCTTGTACAGTTTCAACATATTTGAAATTTAGACCTCAGTTCTGTGTTGTTCCTCTTTTTAACTGGAAAAACATGAAACAACTCCTCTTCTAGTTAACTGACTGTTTCATGGTGCAATTTTCAAAAAGCGCTTCCATTTACAGTTTGTCTTTCACACCACTCAGGTCGCTTAATTTATGTCTTCCATAGGTGCATCTCACTGTTGAAACATGAACAACTGACTGATGTTGCTAGGCTGAACTACAAAAACATTATTCTTAAATGTTTCCACTTGAGTCAACAGATTTATGTGAGTGCAAATGGGGAGTAGCTGTGAACAGAATTCGACTGTGATTCGGAATTAGGGATGATGGTTTCAGTAACATGAGTTGAAAGCATTCAAAAGCCTGGCTGAGTTTCCAAATGAATCAAGTTCTCATATTGAAAAAAAAAAAAAGAGAGAGAGAGAAAAAGAGAGAGGATGAGATTCAGTATACTCTGATATTATTATTGAATTTAACAATTGAATGAAATGACGTTCTGGCCCTGATAAAACTCTGTTGTGATGTAATTATGTTTTTCATTGCAAAGTAAACATTTAAAAGACGGCATAAAGTCTTATAACATACCAGATGCTTTTATTTTGTTCCTTGTGTACTCATCATGTGTATCAGAGAGGTGAAAGCAGACAAAAAACCCATGTGAAACCTCCTTCAAACAAGTCTGAGATAAAATTAAAGCTGTCTGGTCAACCTATATCCAAAATAATCATAATTTCATGTAGATTCTACTGCAATTTCTCATTATTTCTCATTATTTGTATCTATCAGTTCTCTTTAGTCAGCTCTCCTGCCCAACATCGTTTTACCAAATGCTTCTGATGTTTGCATACCGGAGACTGCTTTTCTACCAGCAGAACTGCTGGAAGGTGTGCGTTAGCTCTTGACCCGAGATAGGACCTAAAATGACTCCCCAGTAAACGAGCAAGTCTTACCCCAAGTTTGTGTTCTCTCACCCACTGGGATAGTTGTTGCTGTTGGGTACGTGCTGTATCCAGCAATGTTTTGGCAGATGGAAACTTGGGCTGCCTTTTTCTTGTTCCCATTGATTTAGCTCCTTTGGAAGCCATTAAGTATTTTCAACAATTTGTCCTTCTTCTGTGTTTCTTTTCTTTATGCTTAATAACAGTAAGGATACTTTATATTTAACAATGATATTGATTATATCTTGTAGTGCAGTAGTCAGATCTTGTAAATTTTACAAGTCACGGTCTTGAATGACAGGGCATTATCTTAAACAGAGGATGGCCTTCAGTCTCTGCCTGTCCCTACCTGACCTCTCTGCAACACCTTCAGCAGTTTTCCACACCAGCCTCTTCAGCTCGCTGCAAGCTCTGCTCTGCAGAACGTTCCTGTGCTCTCTTGGCAGGTCTTTTATATGAAGAAATGCAGTGAAGAAGGCAGAAAGTTTGTATCTCCCCAAAATCAAATAGAATTGCAAGTACTTGAGAGGCTGTCATTGGTCCCAGCCTCAAGGACAGGAACAAAGAAACCCAGTTCTTTGGGCTTCCCTATCCCAAGTCCCTCTCCAGTTCTTCTCAGATTTCCTTTACCCCTCCTCCTTCCACAAACGATAAACCTGTGATTGCATCTGTAATTTACGGCAAAATATTTCTGGCAGAAAGACAGGAAAAAAAATGGCATTTTTGTTTTGATAAATCAAAAAGTAAAAATAATGTTTTTAAAAGTTGGAGAACTAAGAGTTGCAAATGGCTAAACGATGTATTAATTCATTCAAGTTGTAGTGATCATGTTCATTTTTCTCTAAGACAGCTCTTTGAAATTGGATCCTCTCACTGTCTCTTGTCCGCTTTTCTGTGTGGGAAGGGTTGGAAATAGGAGACAGGATGACTAAGTGCTGCAAAAAAATCAATAGCCTTGTATATCTGTTCCAGATTATGAGTGCAAAATAAAATCTTTACATAAAATATCATCAATAAAATGTCTTGCCATTTGGCCAATTTCCTTCCAATTCCTGAGCTGATACTTAATACTATTATTTGAAATAAGTTTCTAAAAAATATTTGCTTTAAAATGTGATTTTCAGCTTCCTATATTTATCAGGAAAGCTGTCTGAATCACTGCATCTTAAATTAATAAACAGCATACTTATATATTTATGTATATTTTGGTTATCTCCCATAACCTTTTTTTCCCTCCCCTTTGCGATTTTGTTTCAACCCCAAAATGGAACCTGGTTTTGATGTGTCTTGACTGATACTAGAGGACAGATATTACAGTTAATACCAGCAAAAACTTTCCTACGTGTTAGACAAAATAGTTCTCGAAGCTAATGTGTTATTAATGTCTAGATATGATACACTGCATTCCTTCTGGTGTTTAAACTTTTATTTACTCTGTAATATTGGCATAAGAGTTTCACAGAAGAGAAATTTATCTTCTTTGAGCAATTGAATCACTGTCTGAGGGTATGACTATATCAAATTTTTCTGCTCTTTCTGACTCTCATTGTATTTCAAAGAATGAGGTGAGGATTGTATAGTAGAGCCAAGATGCAGTTCTGCTTTGCAAGCTTAATCTTGTCCATAAAAGGAAGAACACAATTAAACAGTATTCATTATAAGTGTCATGTTTTAACTCCAGCCAGCAACTAGGACCACACAGTCACTGGCTCACTCCCCGGAGTTGTGACTGGGGAGAGAATCACAAGAGTAAAAGTGAGAAAAAACTCATGAGTGGATATAAAGGCAGTCTAATAAGTAAAGTAAATCAGTGTATGAAAGCAAAGCAAAACAAGGAATTCATTCACTGCTTCCCACCAGCAGGCAGGTGTTCATCCATCTCCTGGAAAGCAGGGCTCCATCACAGGTAATGGTTACCCGGGAAGACAAATGCCATAACTCTGAACGTCATCCCCTTCTTTCTTCTTCCCCCAGCTTTATATACTACGCCTGACTTCATATGGTATGGGATATCCCTTTGGTCAGTTGGGGTCAGCTGTCCCGGCTGTGTCCCCTCCCAACTTCTTGTGCACCCCCAGCCTACTGGCTGCTGGGGTGCTGTGAGGAGCGGAAAAGGCCTTGACTGCTTAGCAACAACCAAAAACATCAGCATGCTATCACATCACTTTCATGCCAAATACAAAACGTAGCCCTACACCAGCTGATAGTAAGAAAGTTAACTCTATAACAACTGAAGTTAAGTTAATAATAAGTGAAATAATTTATCAGCTTTCACCCCCAGCCTACTGGCTGCTGGGGGGCTGTGAGGAGCGGAAAAGGCCTTGACTGCTTAGCAACAACCAAAAACATCAGCATGCTATCACATCACTTTCATGCCAAATACAAAACATAGCCCTACACCAGCTGATAGTAAGAAAGTTAACTCTATACATCCCCTTCTTAAGTTAATAATAAGTTAATAATAAGTGAAATAATTTATCAGCTTTGAAAAGTCTGCTTAAAATCCAGTATTCCAAATGCTCAATCCTTAACAGTTTTGATTTAAAAAAAATACATTCAGAGAATTTACTGCAGACGTGCAAATTTTATGTAATAAAAAATAAACACTGTTCTTAGCAAATATTTTTTGAAATTACAAAAAAGTATTATAAAGACAATATACTGATTTAAACTAAATCAGTGTTGGAAAAAAGGTAATTTGCAAAGAAATGTAGATATTTTAGCATGTGTTTATAGCTACTCTTGACAAAGCACACTGTCTTGCTACTGAGATTCAAGTTTAATGCAGACAAATGTGGTTACTCTGTGTTAAAAAAAAAAGTAGTTCAAGGTGAGCTCTGCAAATTTTAGTAATTTTGACATACATTCCTTCTTCTATTAAATGATCTGCATAGAAAAATTAATATCTAATTTAAAGTATAAGAGGATCTTTATGTTTAAAAATATGCCCTAGTGATAGCTTTTATCAAAGCCTTTTTGCCACAAGGAGGAAATGTTATGGATACCAAGTATTTCCTTTGCTGCTTTGTTTTTGGAGAAGTACTGGAGAAGATGAGCCTCGTAAATCATGAGTTACACCTTCTTCAACACTAAACCATAACTGATACTTGAGGAGGGAAAATAATGTCAGAGCAAGTATCCAAATGATACCTTAGCTGATAGATCCTCTCATCTGGGATTTCTTGCACTAGTTTGTGTATGCTAATAGCCCCTGATGGATATTCTTTCCTTTACACTTCTGGCATGCAAAACAACTTATGGCAATGAATGCCAGAATTTAATAAACAAAATAAGTAAAACAAATAATTGCTCTTTAATGACTAAACAAAGCTTGTAATTTCATACTCCATGTACTTTGGTAGACATTTAATATTCAAATATATTAATCATAAAAATAACGTTAAGATTTCAAGAAATGGAGTTTTCAAGTAATAAAATGTATTATTTGTTGTTTTTACAGCCATATAACAACTTGCAAAAGAAGTTGTCCCCAGACACTGAAATTTGATTCAAAAGTTGCCTTACTTGTTCCACTTCATTTGTCAGAGACAATATTAAGTGGTGTTTATATAAATAGCCTCTCTAAGGTTTTTAATTTACTTTATGGCGGTGACTATATTTACAATCAGTGTGTAGCCCTGCAAAATACCGTATTGCAAAAATACTCATATTTAAGGAGATCAGATTATATTTGTTCAATCTATTAAAGTAGCAACCGTATCAACTAATATGACAGCTGTAGCACTCAACATCATTGCAGGCAGTGACATATGGTGAAACATAAGGACAAACATGCAAATATGCATTTTATCAGAACCAGGGCATTGTCTAATTTTGAACAAATCCTCTGTTAGCACAGCTGTACTTAAACAGCAGCACATTAACCTCAATATTTATCTGTCAGAGTTTTTTGTTAGGTGAACAAATAAAAGTTCTCCTCTTAAAACGAGCAAAATGGTTGACAAATCATAAAATACGATTGCTAAGAATGAATAAAGGCTTCACTGACCTCAGTGAAGATGGCGGTAGTTCAATAATATGTTGAACAGTTGGCCATGATCAAGTTTTGTGGGGGAGAGAGAGGGAGGGAGGGAAATTTTTTAAATACATTGTATTTGTACAGTTTCTGAGTACACCTTTCATTTTATAAATAAGCCACTGTGAAGTTATAGTACCCTAGAGGAAAGATTAGCCTACAACTGAGAGACCATCTAGTATTGGTCATTGCATACTTTTTGCAGGAAGACAGAGAGGGGAAAATATCACAATATTAGAGAATATGAGCCTTAATCTGTTTAAAATGGAGAAAAAAGGTTTCCAAGTTGCTTCTATTTTCTACTTGAAAAATAATAGAAATTAAATGTGGGTTTTGAAACTTGATATTTACAAATGAAGAACACATGTAGATGTTTAAATAACTACTGTAGTAAGGGAAATCAATACATTTCCAAAATGGCTTTTCAGAAACGGCCATGTTTTATTTCAAACAAGCTTGATGTTTGAAAAATCTTGGCAAACGGTGTTGGCTGTTAAAGGAATGTACAATAAAGTATATTCTCCTTGCCAGAATATACTTCATGGCTTCAGCTGAGGCTAACACTTTTTTATTGAGAATGAGAGAAAAGATTCCTTGCTTAAACATTTTATAACCTTTCCAGTGTTTCTTCTTGGGAGCTACCAGCAATAATTTGGCTTGGTGTCCTGCCTCAGTGTCTACCTCAATGCAGAGGACCTAATCCTGCGCCGGCCACAGGGCTTCCCAAGCAGGAGAAGCACTTTGTGTTTATTACCCAGAGGGTGCTGGGCTAAAATTCTCTTGACTTTTAGCAGGCCTACTCATTTGGATGCATCTCCCTTATTTCCTGCTCACTCTGTATCTTTCCTGTCTAAATAAAGTGGCCTCCATGCACAGGATGCAAATTTCCTGCTCACTCTGTATCTTTCCTGCCTAAATACATGCACAGGATGCACGTGCAAAATGTTTCCCATACCTTTGAGATACCAATTCTATGTGTAACTTTACATGTAAGTGAGTTTAGTGACGTGAGAGGAATTACAAAAGGGCAGCAATAGCCACACCATTATCTTTTCCCCCCAGGCCTTTTTTTCTGAAGGAGAAATGATAGTCACTCTGTTGTTGTTCTGAGCATTTCTCTAGCCCTGAAAAAATTGTCTTTCTGTCTGCTTTGTGCTATCAGACAGGTGCAAAACAATTGAACAGGGAATGCAGCCTGGTTCCAAAACTATGTCAAGTTCACAGTCTGTGTACTAGTCGAGATAACATGAAAGTCTTCATAAATATATCAGTAAAATGTGTTTAGTGCTCTGTAGCTTCTTAACTGACTAGACAAGATGATTTGAGCTTGTGCTCCATTCTTTTTCTTCCTCCTTATCAAATAAAGATCATATGGTTTGAAAAGTGGGGATTGCCTTCAGAGGGTTCCAGACCAATAATGAAGTAATTCAATATTAGTATCTAAATCCCCACAGAAACACAAGTCAAGCTGAAGTATTATGCATGAGTTGGTAGATCCTCCATATGTTGTTTGTACTTGCTCCTTGAGGCATTCTGCTATAAATAACAGAAACTGAAATGCAAAGTAGCACTCATCAGGGACAATAAAAGTAATAATTCAGAGATTCATTCATAAATATTATGGCTGGGGGGGACCCATTATGATTATGGAGCTCGATCTTCTGCAGGACACAAATTTCCCTTGTATTAATCCCTATTGAATATAGGTGCCACTTTTTATTTATCCAAATACTATAGATTTGGGGAGTTATTTTAAGAAAGAACTTGGTCTTTGGAAAACAGTGTTGTCTCTTAGTAGCTAAGATAACTGATGTAACATGATCTAGCTGAAAAACTAGCAAGGTAGTATCCAATATAGAGGATTTCCAGGTGTATTTGATCTTCATTGGAATATAAACTCCATTAGTATAAATACTGGAATTTCTTTTAGTACTTGAAAGGAACCTTGATATAATAAAAAATTTAAAAAATTCCCTCTTAAATAAGCATGTGTTTGGAAGAAATATGCATTAGCCTAAATTGGTCTTAGATTTACTAAATGAGTAATGTAGAGAAGATAAGTTGCCTTTCCTCATTGACTGTGTAGGACATTTCTATGACCAACTATGTCAAGGTATGTAGGTACTAAAGTGTCCAGCAGTTGGTGGACGATTCCAGCAGTTTCTAGATCTAGCGTGTACCCTGATTGTGTCCTGACTGCATTTCAGCACATAGCTTGGGTGAGTCTCCTCCTCAGGCATGCTGCAAGGAAACCTGGAAGGAGAGCTGCCCCAAAAGATCTGCCAGGCTGGTTGATCCGGGGACAGGTGGGAACACTATGAGTGTGAGTATCCTGTACAGCATTAAATAACTATATTTAGCCAGCGCACATACCTGGTTCTGCATTTGTCTCCTGATTTTGTTACATGTTTGCACTGGAGGTATGTACTTTGAGTTGTAAAGATAGCAGGAAACGTAACAAACCATCATACAATAACTTCTCAGTAGAGGTGCTCCATACTGTTGGCTTTTTACTGCTCTTTCTTACTGCTTTTTTTTGTATAAGCCCTGTTTATGGTGCTGTCCAGTAGACTGTGTGAACTAATTGCTTGATTCAAGCCAGTGATTTTCTCAGAATAGCCTCTTTTAATGAGCTTTGTTTTGCCTAATCTAAAATATTAGTTTTTTTTAAAAGTCAGTATTCTTGCATTCTGAAGGAGTGATTACATCTGCTATAGATCCTGGATTCATTTTATGCATTCTATTAAAGCAGAGTTATAACTTAAATTCATAGATTCTGTTATAGATTATGTTGTATTCAGGAAAAAATTATGAAGGTATTTATTGACTTTTTTTTTCAACAGCTTACCATTTAAAAGCCTACCTTATGAATAAATGGGATCTTACCTTCATTTGGTGGTCTCTAGCCTCTTTTTATGATCAAACAGAAATTAGAAAATATTTACAGTTCTTTATAATTTAGACTACTTTATATAAACTTACAAGACTTAAAGAGCTAGTAAATAGTAGATATTTATACTGGCATATTAGAAGAGTACAATAAAATACAGTTATATAGATACACCAAAATTATATATTATTATATGATATAGCTAATTATTAAAATCTCTGTAAGTCTTCCAAATTCTTAGGAATAGGTCTTCCTACTATGTGAGATCATGATTTATCGTCTTTGTATCAGCATCTTTGACCAGGTTATTTTTGTGTGGGTTTCAAGTAATTACAGTTGCACTGGTTTTAGGTATGTTCGAGACATTTTGTAGCACTCCTAGCATGCTGTTGCAGGTTTTGGAAGGATTTTAAAAGGCTTTCATGGATTCTGTAAAGAACCTGCAATGTGAATTCTACTTATCCTGTGAAAAGCTGCTATATGAATGGGGCTGCAAATCATCATGATTCTCTGACAGTAATATTCTCTTTCTAGATTCTCCTATAATCACCATTTGTATACAGAAAAAAAAGTAAGGTGCTTAGTAATGAAGCCTTCAAAAATTAGAAGAAAATATATTCTGTAATACAGACTATTGCAATTTGCCAATTTTTTATCTGCTACATCTTTATTCTGCATTTAATACTTGAGGAAAATAATTGCATGTAAATAGAAGCACTAATAGTAGCTGATTAAAATGCATTAATCTTACATCACCAAATAATCTTCATTAATTTAATTCCAGTACACCATAAAATGGCTAATTCCTCTTCAGCTAGTTCGCATGTAAATTGATAAAGGAGATGAAAGTAGTTTAGGAATTATCATTAAGTGTGCAAAGATATATTCTGACTTTTTGTCTGTGGAGTTTATTTCTTTATTCAATTAAAATGCAATAAACACTATGGTAAGACAATGCTGAAACTACACAGGCAAACACAAATCATAAAATGTAAAGTGAAGCATCCCCTAGTAACAGTAATTCTCTCAGTTTGTATGCAGCAGGTTTATTCACTAGAGGCTACGCTTTAATCCTCTGTGCCTAAGCACTGGTATTAAATGCTAAGCAGAGCTAGCGATATACCTGTAGCTTTAATTTATGACGGCTGTATTTTAGGGTCTGTACAAACTAGATAGCGTTCTTTATTTACTACATTATCGTATAGACTTTTTATGTAATCAGATTATCTATTTTTTATGCTAGTTCATGCTAATTTTCTGTTACAGCAATTTCTGAAAGTCCTTCCTGAGACTTTCAAGTAACACTTCCTAGCTTGACAATTGCTCAAAAAAAATCTCTGCTATTCTAATAATCATTATTTATCTACTAGTTTCTACCTTCCATTCTGTTAGAACACCCAACATTTGCTCATGGAATAGGGAGTTAATCGGCTTAATGAGTCATTCTAAATGGCTTCCATAGATCTAATATATTAATAATTCAGAGGACTACTCAAATGGCTGCCATTAGTTTGTGATCTCTTTTCCTGTTCCCTGTATTGGATACAGTAGTGTAGTGGAAATATCACTTGAGGACATGGGTAGAAATCTGCTATTGTTTTTAAAAATATTTTGCTGCTAGCCTTTCAGGAGGTAAGCAAAATATATAGCATTATTCATATAGAGGTTTATAAACCCCAAAAGAAATGGTGTAAATTCAGTGTTCAAAACATATATAAGGGTCTTTTGATCTCTTAATTTCTTGTTCCTGTATATCAGCTATATGCATGTAAGAGTAAGCATTCTCACTTTTATTTTTGAGTGCAACCCAGTACAGCTGATGAGTGACATCTGCGCCCCTGAGATAACTCGGACACAGCTATTTTCTTGCCAGACAGGAGTTAGAAGTATGCTCTGTTCTGAAGATACAGATATCACAGTTTGGGTGAAATTTGACAAATTAAATTCTGTAGCAATCAAAGAATGTATTGTAATTTAAAACCACCTGGAATCTTCATAAAGCATTTGCTTTATGAATTTGCACATACTTCTGGGAGCATTTAGACAGGCTCCCGATTTCAATAACTTTTGAAATCTATCAAATGAACAGAGTTTCTTAAAATCCTTGTAAACCTAGTGTATTTTAATTCCCGTAAAAGAGATGGAAATGGGCAAGGAGGGGTAAAAGGGAAAGGATGAAGTTTTAAAAGAATTTAATTACAAAAAAAGTAAATAAAAAACCTTGGTACCTAGATCCCCATTGTTATATTTCTAAACATAATCACAATTTAAATTTATTTAATTATTTATTCAATTATTTTATTCAGTCTGTTCAGTATTCCTCTTTTAAGAACTCTGTCATCTGTCTTCCTACACCATGTAGGTGTTCCACTTTTTTTGGACAAATAAATCGCACTTCTTTTAAGGCAAAAAAAAAAAAAGTGTTTTTATCCATTATTGTATCAAAATAGAATGCTTTGTCATTTTATTCAACCACATTTCTATAACCACACATAAAATGGCAACAGAGTGAGAACAAATTGTACCTAGCCAGAGATTTGTATAAATTCCCTTCTTCTGATCTTATATTCATCTGCTTCTCCATGTATTAGGATTTCATATTACTGCAAGAAGTTAAAGATTTTTACAATGCTTCAAGTAAAAGGCTCTGAATTAGAACAACTTACAGAGAGAATCTTATGCAATGTAGAAAATTTATCTAAAATAATAAGTAAAGCAGTATCTTATAATGAAGGAAACAGTTTTACTACCATCTAATCTGAAAATATGTAAGTATATGAAATTGGGATAATGTCACCCAAAATCTCATTAAGAATTCCTATTTTGTCTTTGTAACATCTGTCATTATCAAAATAAAATTCAACAGTCATTATTGTAGTCCCTGTTGTTAGGAAAAAAAGAATTACTTTGTACATCTTAGTACGGCAGTTAAAAATCCCTGTGGGGAATTTAATTTGGATCCTTTATAGCAGCAGCATAAACTAATATATTGTAAGAAAGTTAAATCGTCTGTGGCTGTTCCAACAGTATGTTAGATAAATCCCAAAGTGTCACCTCTAAAAAAAGTCAAATGTCATGGATTGCAAAGTTGGAGTAAGAACTACGTTTTAATTGGTCTGTAACATTTTAAGCAATAAAGCGCATTACGAGTTGCATCATGCTGTCTGTGTTTATATATGCCACTAGATTGTATACAAGGCATTTAAGTTAATACTGTGATGACACAAATCCTGGAGCCAGGTATGTTAAAAGGTTTTAAAGCTAGTTGTAGTGTTTGGATGGGCTCCACATGTTATTCATTTGCACACACACATATGAGCACAGCATTAAATCTCCTGGATATCAACTCTGGTCGTCAGAGCTCCGGTTTGCTTATTGGCCTGAGATTCTCCTGATGGCATGATTCCTGTTCAGGGCTTGGCTCACAGTAGGTACCAATGCATATGCAGGCATTTGTGTATATGGCCATTACTGAGCACAGAGACCTCTTTCTGTAAGATCTGATCTCTTTCTATACAAAATTCATACACAACAGTCCGTGTAATTATTTTTCTGCCTTACAGTTCTCTCTTGTCAGATTCCGTAAGCTTTTTCCTGTTCCTCATGTTTATACTGCATTATGCAATTGATAATGGCCGCATTTCAAATGTTAGTGGTAAATGTATAAATGTTTTGTCCAAATCAAAGCTTCAGGTTTGGCAGATCTCAGTGTATCTATTGGAGACTGAAAGACAGTAAAATGCCATTACGCTTGGTAAAAAGTGGGAAATAAGATTATTTTTTTTTTAATTAATATGCTGATAGATATGTAATTAAAGGGAAGATGAAGTGTAGGGAGCCACCGGTGATCATTCCACATATGCACCTTGTTGGTGGATTTACTGTTTAATATTTAGTGTTCCTGAATATTTTAGTGAAAGGAAAATATATGTTTGACAGTTCCAAACATTTTTAAAATTATTTAAATGTTATCAAATTTAATTTTGATTATTCTGTATTTTGAAAATTATTTTTAATCATATATTTAACTGTATTAATCTGCAATGACTCATTTACAGCATTTCATTATGTCCATAAATTCTAGAATTGTTTTCAAAAGTAAAGTTAAAAGAAAACTTTTTTGACAATAAGCCAGGATATCAGATTTAACTGAAAGCTTTAGGAAAAAAATCATCACATATCAGAATTCTTGAATAACACAGAGTAGAATCCAGTGAAAGATCATTTGTCCCCAAGTCTTCCAAATATAAGAATTTGTATATTTTATCAGTTTATTCACAGGGAACATTTATTGGCAAATGAGAAGTGTTGCAGTGCTTTTTTCAATATTCTTTGATGGTATGTTACAGTCAGGGATGTTGAAGCATGGATATCCAAAGAAGGAAATTATAAACGGCCACTTAACACAATCAGAAGCCTTTCTGGAACACAAGTATAGGTGTGGTCTTATTGATATAGCTGAGGAAATATATTTACAAGAACCATTACTTGGCCTTATAAATCCTATTTTATAGCAACAGGCAATGTAGCAGGAAGCTCTGTTGACTTGACTGCCAAAGTTCCAAATATGGTCCCTTTTTCTATACTTAGGAAACAAGGTGGCCCATCTTATCTTCTAGGTTTTGAATGTATTTATAGGATTCCGCACAATATATTTGCTATCAGAAGACATGATATAATCAATTAAAATAGTGGCTGTTTCTTTCCTCCTCTCCTTCCCGTCTTGTCCTTGAAAAATGTCTGTGCTTTTTTTTTTTGGCATGATATTTTGTGTTTTAATGAACATTGATTTAGTTTGTTGGGGGGAGGGGGAAGAACAACAGAAAAACATTACTAGTATTACATCTTGCTATTAAGGGTATTGTTTTAGAAATGGATTGTTTTAGAAACCTGAGGGGAGAAAAAAAGATTTTATCAACATAGAGTTTGATTTTATGAACATTGGGTTTTGCTTGCTGATTACATTTCCTAAAGTGATGGAGCCTTGCTAGCAAGAACTTTCCTGCAGATGTTGATAGTTTATGACACATCAGTTGCAGAACCACATTTTAGCAAACAAATCAAAGATCAGCACACAGGTACCCGACTCCAGCAATCTGAAAATTGTCTCCCTGTGTTTTAGAATATGAGTTCAAAGCATCACTGTCTGCTAAAACACAGAGCTGGCAGTGACTGTGCCTACAGGTAGCCCTTCAAAAATTTGAAAATTCCCTTTGCTGTAAACTAACTAAATAAATAGGATAGAAAAGCAAGAAGCAATTCATAACAAAATGACCTCTTCAATTATTAACTGGCAAAACTCCCAAAGGCATTGAAATAAATGAACCATAGCTTGAATCAAAAAGGCAAAAATTATAACTTGGGGCTTATACTTTATAAGTTTAATTAAATATAAATGGATTGCTGAAACAGCATATGACTTCCTATACTATTAAGGCTAGAAACATATTTAGTGATTTACAGATAGAAATTGAATGAGAGGTTTGACTTTATCTCATCTAATTCCATTATTCACTGCTACATTCCTGTTTTCCATGAATGGCATCAGTTGTCACTTTCAAATTTTAGTCCCTGCAGAGTGTGTATGCAATTCTCAATTTAGCCCATTTTCCAGCTGTTTGTATATAAACCCCTGTGTGGGTTTTAGAAGCATTTTACTGCTGTTGCTTTGTGTAGAGCCTTTCATCAGCATGGAAATGAGTAAGGAAATAAATTTTGAAACAATTAGAAGAACTAGAATAAGCATCTTCAAAAAGAGCATCGAGCGAATGCTGCTGGATTGTGATAAATCATGCTATTTCGTTAGCCAAATCAAACTTCTGAGTCATACTGACAGGTTCTGCATCTGACCTTTCACCATCTGAACTTTACATACTTTCTTGAGTCCTTGAGTGGACTACTGCAGCTAATAAAATGGATGAAAGAAAGGAGAGTGACATAATAGGCTTTCCTATTATTTTTTTTTTAAATATCTTCCTGCTTTGAAATGTTTTCTAAGAAAGCCATAATTCTGAAGGCTTTGTGATTAAAATCTTTGGGTCTGTTTTCGAGGCTTTTGCTGATATACTACAAAGTAGTTTAAATAGAGTTTTGTAGAAAAAAGAAAATTGAATCTGGCTCTACAAAACCCTTTATAGGAAAATATAACAAAACAAAAGGAGAAAATAGATCTGTTGTGTAAATGTTTGTGGAATTTCTGCATCAAAGCTGAATTGTGCTCAGAGTGATGGTACTCACAGGAAGCTGAATTTTTAAATCTTCCCTAGTAGTTAGGAAAGCAATCTAATTACTTGAAGGCATTATGTACTTTAGGTGTTTGGATACCAAAAAAGGGCCAGTAGCATTCACTAACAGCTGATCTGTCCTTGCATAGCAAGTGTTATTCACTATCTGACTAGATCAGAAAGTGAAAAAGTATTCAATTTAACTGAAATACATTATATACTATTATATAAGCTCTTTTGTAGAAACTTAACTTGCCTTTATTTACCATCTTATGTGCTCAGAATGGCATCCTCGCACTTTACGTGAACAGTAATTTAATTGGAATATAAAACAAAGGAATGGAGATATAAGCTGTCAGTGCTCTCTTTTGGATACAGTGCTTTCAGTATGCACAAAAGTGTTTTTAGTATGCACAAAAATAGGGAAATACACATAACTTCAAAGGATAGCACTTTATCTTTATTTGATAGTTAATATAGTTTTAAATTTATTTAAAAAAATTAGTTCTTATGTCACAATATTTTAAGTCTTTTCGTGTATGACTATCTTTAGAAGTGTAAATGTGAGAGTTCTTATGTATGTACTATTATCCCCCAAACTGATGTAGTCCCTTGGAGGAGAAAATGTCTTGGGTAAGTATGCCATTACAGAGGAACTTATATCATTGAGGGAAATTGAGGTGCACTGACACTCACCATTCACTCTTCATCCCCATTCATATATGTACTTCACAGTAACAGCCAAAATCTCCATGAAATGTTGTACTAAAGTCAGGTAACTAATTATTTGGCATGCTGGCTGGATAAGATGGATGGAGAGACCTCTGTTTCCCCACCTCTTCCTCTTGCGTGCATGAACCTTCCAGCACAAATCTAAAATCTCTAGAAAGTGCAGGTGACGAGGAGAGATTTCTAATCAGAAAAAATATCAAAGAAAACAAATCCAAGGTGTTCCTATAATATCTCAATTATTCCATTTATTTTCATATGAATTTTTAGTGTTTTAAATTGTTCTTGCCTTTAATTCTGTTATTGACTGTTGGCTGAATGACTGCATGTAGCCTATCTTGAAAGAAAATTAAGCTCCATCAAACTCAAGGCTAAGTGATGAAGGCCAAAAGTCCACTTAGAGCCTACATACAAACCAAAGTCAAATCTATATAAATGAAGACATTTTTCTCAACAGAACACAGAAAGAATGAAGAGATGTCATAAATTGAAAAGTATAATGAAATATGTCATTATTCTAAGCAGTTGTGCAAAAAGGTCGAACAGAAAAGGTAATCCTTTACAATTCCCAAAACTAAATATATTTGTATGATATTCCCCAAAACAGTTAATGAAACTATTCAAGCATGCAAGATTATACTTTCCAGAACCTAAGTGAACAGGTGAAAAATAATAATTTCCATTGATTTGTTCTGTTGGAATTGGATGAAAATAAGGTAAGTGCCCAGTAAAAGAGCTGTGATATTTTTCTTCGTTTGTTATGAATATACTCTACTTTTCCATTCCTCGCACATGCAAATTCTCACTGAAGTCAATAGGATTTCTAGGTGAAGAATATATCTGAATCAACCCCATAATTTAATCAAGATGTTGAAGTGTGAGCATTTCCTGAAGTAAGCTGTAAATCAATGTGACACAAGAAAAAGAATGTACTAAAAGCATACTGGTGTGGTAGAGAATATGGATGGGCAATCAGAGCAGAAATAGCGTGACTTTAGTTACAGAGAAGAAATCTGAAATGTAACTTAAATGGTACTAAATTAAACCTAAATCAACATTATCAACTAAATTGAAAACTGAAATATGTTGTTAGAAGCATTTTACAATTCATAATTTTGTCTTGACTATTCAGAATGACAAATATATTTAAAAATAAAATGGACAGTCACGTAGATGTGGTTCTTCTATGTAGATAACAGGATAATGGGCTTCAGCTTAAGCAAAACCATTGTCAAGCATATGCAATACAAACTGTTGGTAGGAAGAAGACAAAAAATCAAGGGTATTCTGATCTTGTATTTCATATTTTACAGATTATGATTGCTTCAATTCAGGTTGAAATGAGGCACTGCAAACTAGCATTGTACTTGAGGATTTGATGATTTCTGCACTGAGTTATGATGAATGAAATCTTATTGCCCTCAGTGGACACAAAGATTTACCACCAGTGGGCTGTCAGTAAGTATGCAGTTCATATTTACCTCTGTATAGCTGAAGTTTAATTAAAAAAAAAAATCCGGTATGGATTAGCATGAAGCTTGCAAGTCTAGATTTGAATTTTGGCAGATGTGCTTTTGAAGATAAAATGAGATGCAATGCAAGCGTTCAACATTAAAGTTAGTATTGATATAAGCAGATTTTAAAGTGCTGGATACTGCCTGCAGAAGTTTGCAGGGATAGAGACATTAATACACTGAACCGTAAGTCTCATCCAGTCTTTGAAGGTGAGCTAGGAGATGTGTGTAACTCCTCACAAACATGTATGGGTGAATCTCCCTTGGTTCTTACTCTTTAAAACACAATAAGCAGCACAAGTGAGCTGAATGATGCCAAGAAAGGGCTGTTTGAGTCTGTGGCATCCCTCTATGTTCGTTTTTGAGAGATCTTCTACAGTGAAAGATTAAAATGTACCCTGGACACACATGCGCATCATGCTTTTTTTTTAATTTATTCTTTTAGTTTTTGAGGGTTTTTTGTTATTGTCCTCATTTGAAATATAGTTTTGATCTTTTTCATCCTTCATGTCTCCAAATTTTTGTAAGCTGCTTTATTAATATTAAAAAGGCCCAAAGCTTACTTGCCTGCCCATGGAGTTTCCTATGCTACAAATGCTCCAATTTACACTGAAAAAACAAGAAAAAAACTTGCTGCTTTTGCTAATCAGTGCAAAACAAAAAACTGTAAAGAAGGCTCTCGACATCAAAATGCATTTCTTTTGCTTAGGTAGTTTGCAACCCTGATAAGATCATAGAAATAAGCGTGGGAAGCGGTTGCCTGTGATACAGAACCATTAAACTATTCTCCTTGCAGAAAAAACAGTGATCACAACATCTCTCATCTGTTCTTGTTCAACCTTGGAGCATAAAAGGAAATGAGATATTACAGGGGGGAAAAAACCCAACAGCTCAGTTTACTGCTGCACCAGATTGCAGATTCTACAGTTTTCTCCCTGCTGTGAAATCACTTTCCATACTGGCTTAGAAATTATAACAAATGTAGCACTGTCCTAAGCGTGTATTTAAGTACAAGGCAGAAGCGGAGCAAACTGCTGTGAGATTGTCTGACAAAATGCTTCCAGAATGCTTCTCTGAAAAAGTCGAAGCTTGTTTATGGCCTGGTTACCCCTGGTTATGCCAGTGAGTACTGATGACAAATGTTGCTTGGAAAGGAAGAGACTTTCATATCTCCTTCATTTAAAGATTAATTCCATGTAAAATCAACCTCCTTTCCTTGCTCTGTCAGTGTTCGTCATTTACCTACCTAGAAACATACTCAAGGGGTTACAAAACAAGTTCATTAATCTTGCTTGATTTCTAGGGCACAAGAAGGAGCCAGTAGTGTTCTCTGATACCTCTTTTAATTTAATCTGTGGCCTATATTATTGTCTCAGGAGAGGGTCAGAATTGCCTTGCTGTCAAACAGTTAGTCTCCAGATACCAAATATCTTGACTTTTGCTCCTAAAGTCACTTGGCTGTGGAAGTCTAATTTACACCCCCCCCAAAATTACAAAAGTTTGCTGGACATATGGTCAGCTTCTTCATAGAGGTCAGTATCAGAAAAGCATACAGTTCTCCTTGAAAGAATAGAATGATAAGAACCTAACTGATTTTCAGGATATCTGAGAATACTTTTTGCAAGGTAAAAAGTTATTTGCAGCCTTTGTAAGACCAAGTTTACTAGAGTAAAATAGATGGCACATGGAGGTTAGTTTTTTGGGTTTGCGCTCACTTAATCCAAAGTAGGGGGTATACTACATTAACACAACATGGAACTGCCAAAGAACAATTTTTTGATGCTTTTGTATGCCAGAAACTTTATGGGCATCATTTTGGTTTCTAATTGTTTCAGCCACACTACAGCCTTCAGCTTAGTCTTCCACATCATTCTCACTAACATGTTTTAAGATCTCCCATTTTCTGTTTAGGTGGTGCATTTTATCAGCTGTGTCTTCATTAGCAAGTCATGGGATGCAACAGCTGAACTTTGTGGAGTAAAAATGTGGGTGCTGAGGAGATCTGTGATGTATGTTTCAGAGCTTTTACTTTGGACTATTCTCCTCTGGTTTTATATAAACTCTGTTCTGTGTAGGTGGCAGCTGCTAAACTTTGTCAATTAAACCTTGCCCCATAAAATTTTCACGAGCTCTGTAGGCAGAATAATTGTCGAAGAAACAGATACAAAGACAAAAAGAAACATCAGTTCAGTATATGGCTCCTTTATGTGTTTAATGGTTCAGGCTGTTGGATACTCTAATTTTCAAAGGTGCTAAACAGCATCTTCTAGGAGTGATGTAATTTAACACAGGACACTGAAATTCTTTCCCTCCCCTTGTGAGTTTGGAAACTAGCAGTGCATTTTGACTAAATGACTCTAATTTGTTGGGTTTGGGGTTGTTTGGTGTTTTTGGTTTGTTTTTTTTTTTTAAGTATGCTATTAAATCTAAAAGAGCATTCATTATGAAAATCTTTAAAAACTGTTATTTTGATGTAATGTTTATTGTTAATGCAGGACATTTTTTTCTTCTCAGATTAGAGGAAGTTAAATGTAAGGAACAGCAACTGGCTTCTTGAGAACTAGGACACATTTCAGAAAACTACTTTAAAAGACTTTGCTTTCTTTTTAGACATTTATAATTAAGTTATCATTTAAAGGATGACAGACAAAATTACACAACAGTAAGTCCATGGTACTCCCATTGCTCCCAACAGAGAGGATAAGTTTTTAGAGAAAAATACAATTAAAATGTTTTTGTCATGGAAAAAAATCAAAGTTTCAAGCTCCACTGTGGTATAGCTTTCAAGCTCAACCGTGGTGTAACTTTCTGCTTCCTTGTAGCAGAGTGCTGAGGGAAAGAAGCAGGAGCCTCAGATGCTCAAGGCAAACATAACTGGAATTTAAGAACAATGTTGAATACCTTTGGACAAATAATGTCACAAAAAGAGAATGAATTAAGATCAGAGGAGCGGTCTATATTCATGTACTCTAGTGAGCAGATCTGTGAGTAAAATAGAGGACCTAGACAATGCATCAGTTTAATATTAAGAAACTGATTTCATAAGCAGTGGGAAAGGAGAGGGAATGAAAGAAGGAAGGAACAAGTCTCAGCTTATTTTAATAGAAACACAAACTTAATACCTTTTTTCCTGTCTGGGTTGCAATAGATAAAAGCCAAAGAGAGCTGCCAGTTATCTGAATTGATACATGCTCGGTTTGAATAAAGAAGAGTTCTGTAATTTATTTTGTTGAGCTCTTTTCCAGTTGTTCGTAGCTGCCACATCTAATTGTGCTTGTGTAGTCCTTTAATTTGCATGAAAGAAGATAACATAATTGAAAAACTCAGGAGTAAGACAAGTTCAGATTACTAGCAGAGGCAAGTTAATTTGTTATTCATTAAATGCTAATGAACCTGGCACCTACGTTTTATTTGTTTCAGTCTGAAATTGGAAAGGTCTTGTAACACAGCTAAGTCTATGATAAACAGAGATGTTAAATTAAACTGTTGTTTTCCCTGATGTTCCACTAGAATAAGCAAGTTTGTAAAACTAGGTAACTATAAATATATGTGTGTGGTGAAGCATCCTAAGAAGGCAAGCCCAAAACAGTTAGGAAGTGATTCGCTTATTCAGATTCCTTTGAGAACTGTGGCTGAACTTTTTGACTCCTTGGGGCCCAGTTTTGAATGGTTTTCATACAGAATGGGTAAAGTGTTCGTGCACTAAAGCTTACGCAGCAATTCTGGCTTAAAATCCAGGGGCAGAGGCTGGCTTCTGCATCTGATCACAGTTGTGTCGCCAATACAACTAGATGTAAATACATGAAGCAGGCTTTTATTATCACTGATGTTCCCGATAATACTACATAAAGGGCTCAAAATAAATCTACAGTTGTTCATAGAAGTGCTAGAGGCATGCAGAAATCTATGGCTTATTTTCCCTTTGACTGGTAAAATGAGTTTTGAAACAACTGTTTGTGGTCACACAAGTTATATATCATTTTGGCCTTAGTGTCTTTGTTGCCTAACTCTTTAAAGCAGGAATAATGATACTTAGCCTTAGGGGTTAAATTGTATAACTTACATGGCTAATTTATATTATTGGGGGGTTTATAGTATATTATTATACTGAAGAATAAAATTAAATTATCTTTTTAAAAAAAAATCTGAGGACAGTTTGATGTCCTCCTTTTCCAAACATCTGCTTTCCTTTTTGCCTGATCTTCATTTATTGTACCTTTAAAGTATGTACAGCCTGGAAAGCAAATAGAGCAAAAGTCTAATTGAACATAGTACTTAAAACATAACTCTAACTTAAAAATATTGAAAAATCCCCACAGATACAGGTCCACAAATCGTCTTGCCCATGCACAGCACTGTTTCTACCGCTTTGTCCTTGTCTGAGGTAGAACAGAACCGATTTTCTTTTCAGTAATTTTGCTTTTCATTTAAGTCTCTTCTAACTAATGGCACACTCTGAAATTAATGGCGTATTTTTCAGACAGTGTCTACTTCCATAGTGATAACTTCTGATGTTTACAGTTAATAGCAAGCAATGGTATTGTCCTGGATTGAAGTAAAACAGAACCAATTTTCTGTTCAGTAATTTTACTTTGCAGCTAAGCCTCTTCTAACTCTCTGAAATTAACTGCATATTTTTCTGACCGCATCCTCTCCTAGCAGATAAGGTCTGATATTTATGGTGAATACCAAGGACTGGTATGCAGAGAAGCTCGTGCTTATACTTATTGCTACAAGACCCAGGCCAGCTAACTTTGTTATTTGCCCCGTTGGAGGGTCAGAAGTGGAAAAGCATAGAGGGGTCACACCTGTGGGCAGAAGTGGACAGGACAGGTGACCCAAAACTGACCAACGGGGTATTCCATCCCATCTGCCTCATGCTCAGTATAAAAGATGAGGGATCAAAGGTCCAGGGCTCTTTCTTCAGTGGACGATGTCTGAGGAGGACTCTGTCTGTTAGTCTGCCTTTAAACCTGATCTATGCATTCCTGAATCCAGATCCAGAATCCAGCTCCCATCCGTCACTGAGTCCAGTCTCGAACTTTCCAAGTGCCTGCCAGTGACGTGACCATCATCCTGGGACCTCTATACTGGTTTTGTATATATTTCATTATTTTCTTACTGATATATTATCTTTTCTTTTTATTATTAGCATTTCATTAGATTAGTTTTAGTTTTTCTTTTCAATCCATAAGTGTCTCTCCCTTATTTTCTCTCCCTTCTCTTCTGGGAAGGGAGAGAGAGGTTTAAGAGACCATCTTTCATTCATTTAGTGGCCAGCCACACTTGTCTGAAGGGGTCAATTTCTGTTTCTGAATGGGGAATAAAATACAGAAAGAAGTAGCTTGACTTTGACAACTTACTAGTTTGATTCAAGATTAACTCAAAAATATTCATGTGGTTGGCTTTGCTTATGTGGAAATGATTGCATATTGACTAAAATTGAACAGAAATTTGGCTTATTCTATATGTGTTGTTGAGGTAAGGTAATGGTAGGTACTATAATTCAGTGTTGCTATTTTTATTTGCAGCAATGTCTTGTAAACAACTTGAACCTTTCACTCCTGAAATTTGAGAATACATCTCCAGATAACCTATAACCTCATGTACTTGCTTAAAATCTGTGGTGGTAGAGGTGGCTGAGACTGTGAGTATTCTGGTGGGGAGAGAGGGCTGGCAGTTCCTGGGAGAGAGGGCTCAAGAGAGATTTCCTTCCATATTGCATTTCAATGCATGTTATTTGCTGCTGAATCACAGGTTTTGAACAAGTAATGTGCAAGTTATGTATGTGAAAAATACGGTAGCCAAACTGCTTTCCCAATTAGTGCTCTAGTCTTGGATCAGGATATTAACATGCTGTGCTGCAGGTTAATGGGTACCTTTCAGGTGGGCATCCAAAATTTATTTATTATCTAAGCTTTATTCCTATTATATCATTCTGTGGAGTATGCATAAATGAATGAGAAAAATGATAGAATCAGATTCCTAACTGTTTCAGCTAAGAATTTTTGCAACATTTTAACACGTCCTCACTGTGTATCTTTTCCCAGCTATATAGCTACAGATGTAAAAATTAAAATGGTCAAAACTAAGCTGCAAATATATATTGTTTTTCAATTTATAAGCTGCCATGAAGATACAATTGGCTTCTTACTCATTCAGCTCTGCTGCTATAAAGCAACAGAAATAGATAGTTAATTTGAAAACTAGGCTTGATCTCTAAGCTAACCTGACAAGATGACAATGGAAAAAATTGAATAGATTAATTTGAATTATGATTAATGCTGTGTTAAGAAGAAAAAATAAAACAACTTTGCTCTAATAAGTTATGGTATTTGGCTCTTTAAGAGGTTAAAATTCTCCAGACCTGGCTCTCTAACACAGAGGTGTTAGTTGTTTTTAAAAGCAAATCTCTATCTTTTGAAGCGTGTTCTTCATACTGTGTGTTTCTTAAGTTACCTAAGCTCTAAAAGCATCATTTTTATTTTCTTCCACTTTAGTCTGTTACTGGTGTCCTGCTACTTTGTGTACATGTTTTTATCTTGGCTGAAGGCAGATAAAGGCTGATTCCATGGAAAATGAGAATTCATTTCTGAGGTGAAATGTAGAAATGGGCATATTATTGTGCTAAATCAAAGAAATTAGTGTTATCTTTGCCCTTTCTTGTAGTGTGGAGCAAAATCTGCACAAGAGCTTTTGTCAGGAGAAGACCTCAGCTCTGCCTCATGAATCTTCCTGGATTTACTACTTATTCCTCTCTGATAACATATTTATTTTGATTTTATATTCTTTGGTCATTTTCTGACACATTCGGGAGCAATGTCGCTTTCCTCCAATACTGAGTGGAGACACTCAGACAGCCTTATCATACTACCCAGTAATCTCTTATCAGTGGTCTTGACCTTCCTGTGCTTCTGAACCTCCTTGCTTCTGAGGGTGATACTCATTGTGGTTATAACCATTATTTAAAAATTAGTATATAAGGACAAGTGAAGACATTCAACCTTAAAGGGGAATCAGTGTGATACTTTCTGAGCACCAAATGAATGGAAATACTTTATGATCATTTTGCACAGCAAAATTTTTTTGGTATCTCTTTCGGGTGATACTTTTGGGCTCCTTAAAGCAGCAGATCATGATTTTGTGTAGTTGTACAACCCAATCCATTGGGGTTGCTAGATCGATGACAGCTACGTTTCTACCCATCATCCACTATCCTTTTGATGCTGGCCTACCCATCATACACAGACAGTTAATACCATGGCTGTATTCACTGGGGAAAATTTCAAGGAGCCCTAGACAGGCATCTTGCACCATATCTCATTATGACTTTGTTATTAGGCTTAATCGTATTTCTAGTAAGCAATAAATTGGATGATCATATTAGCATCTTTTAGATCATATCAGTAAACACATCTTCTATAATGGAAAAGGAATATCTGAACAAAGCTTTCATATGAAACTAATGTGTTATTTCTGCTAGTTGGCATACATTTAGTTCTGGTTTAGTGTCAAAATTAGCCTTAAAAATTTGTCCTGGATGTAATGAAATGGGTGCAGTAAAATCTTTTTTAGAGTTTTATAATGCATCTCAAGAAAAAATAATTGCATTAAATGATAAAGGCCCAAATCAGTTGTCTTTAGTAAAATATTTGGCTTTTTAATCATTAGCGTAAAAGAGTGGGAGGTGTAAGGAAGTATAGGAGATCGCTTTTTCAGAGGAAGGAAAAGGAAAAAGCTTTAGATATTCTTCTCAAATAGTGACCTATACACTAAGATATTTTCAGCTAAAAGATAAGACACGGTAGTCTTCAAATTTTATCCTGATTTAATAGTGCCATTCAAGAAGGTATCCCTAATTTAAGCTCAACTGTTAATGCTTATAAAAATAGCTTCACCTTTTAGGTACTGTCTCAAAGAAATTGCAACTCCAGAATTGCTAAACCATTTGGTATCCCAATACCATTTGGTATGCCAATATCTGAAAATGTGTCTGAACTGTATAACAGCAAGGCCAAGTGCCGGGTCCTGCACTTGGGTCACAACAACCCCATGCAGCGCTACAGGCTTGGGGAAGAGTGGCTGGAAAGCTGCCCAGCAGAAAAGGACCTGGGGGTCTTAGTGGACAGCCAGCTGAATATGAGCCAGAAGCATGCCCAGGTGTCCAAGAAGGCCAGTAGCATTGTGGCTTTTATCAGGAAGTGTGGCCAGCAGGACTAGTGAAGTGATTGTCCCCCTGTACTCGGCACTGGTGAGGCCACACCTCAAGTACTGTGTTCCGGAAACCCCTGTGCCCAGGGAAGTGGTTGAATCACCATCCATGGAGATACTTAAAAGGTGGATAGATGGGGTGTTTAGGGACATGGTTTAGTGGTGGACTTGCCATTGTTAGATTGATGATTGGACTCAATGATCTTAAAGGTCCCTTCCAACCTAGAGGATTCTATGATTCTAAAATTTTAGTCTTTGATCCTGTAATTCCAGTGATTGTTTCTCCTTTGCAGACAGATGTGTGTTAGTGTTTGAAATGGGTACTGTAGATTGCAGATCACAATTTACTAACTAAAGTTACTCATCTGAAATACTTGTCAGATGGAAAGCATTTTGAAGTATCTACAAAATGCAAAGCAAAAAGAAATCTTTGGGATAACATAGAATTATTTTTTAAAGAAAATGCTATGAATGAAAGGTATTTTAACTTTATTTTCAGTTCAGTTCAGGGGGAAAAACGGGGAGAAAAACCCATCTCCCTTCCAACTCAATTTCTTCCCTTCTGATTGTTTTTTCACCTCTAGACTAAAACCAGGATGTCACATTTTCAACAAAGACTTTCTGAAATGTACCTCATGAACTGAATTAATGTCAGCATACAGCCAATTAAAAATAGGTAAATTAATTGAGGTGCATACACAGGTAATTTAATATTAGTAAATTAAAATAGATAAATTAATTGAAGGAATTATTGCATGTTTGATAAAAAGAAAAAAATATTACACTATTACCAGAATACAATATTTAAAAAAAAAAAAGTACTGCATAATCAGATTTATTCAATGAAATTATACAAATTAAAATAATCTGGTTTTCTGGTTTGGAAATTCTTCTTTTGATCAGCCTTGTAGATGGAAGCCTTCCATTATTTATCTATGTGAAAATTTGATTAGTTCAAATTTACAGGGACAGGTTTATCAGCAGCTGTCATCTCAGTAACTGTCAACAATTGAGAAAGAGAGCAAGCAAACATTTCAGGTAATATCTGACTAAACTATTGTACATCTGTTTCATTGAGAAGAAATCCAGACAATTAGTACTTAATTATTAGCAGTCATAAAAAGACTGATTGCCCTGAAAAGGCCATGGTTATGAGTCTCAGCACTAAAAGCTATTAATTTTTAACACCTTATTTTTTTTGCAGCTTTTCTCCATTTTTCTAATCTTCCCATTTTCCTCACAATTTTGTCTAAAGACTAATTCTTAGATGCTCTTTTTTATTTTTGAACGATTAAAAAAAAAATCACTTTTTTAATTGAAAAGTAGTATTCAAGAAGACTGGTGGGGTTTTTACGCATTAAAAAATAAAGTTTTGTCCTTAAGGCTGTCACAATTACTTCAGTAACATTGAAAATTTAAGCCAGATGCTCAGTAGTTGTAAATCAGTGACGCTCCACTGGAGTCAGACAAGAACCTGAGCTAAAATGTACTGCTGTACATTACATTTGTCAGTAGTTCGAACTTCAGTGCCTTTGGGTGACAGTGTAGCACCTTTCATAAGAAGATATGGTACCTTTTACTGTTAAGTAATCCTCTTTGAAGTAGGGGCAGAGTAAGGGTACAGCAGTCTTCTGCTTAAGAAGTTACAATAGCACAACTATTTCAGAATAAAAATAGGGGGGTGGGGGAGAAGTAATGTAGTGAGAACACCTGCTGCCTGTCTCAATTTTGTGGAATGTATTTTCTGACTATTAATTTTTTTAAAATACTTTTCTTGTTTTCAGTTAATTTTTCATTTTCACTTGAGAGCTATTGTCTGAAAAGGACTCCCTGCTCTACATTGGCTATTCATGTTCCCTGTGCTAAAGGAAGAAGCTGCCTGTAGTTGTCTCACTTCCTCCTCAGTCTGGTCAGATTGTTTGAAATCTCTATATGGAGTTTACGAGGGAGAAGTAGAGTTCAAGAAGCGTAACAAACTCGATATCTGAAATCTGTTGGACATCAACTCTCCTGCATACGAGGAGTTGAATGTGGGAGCAAACAAGTGCATGGGGATAATGTCATAAATGTGCTGTCATGGGTTGGTGGTCTGTAGGTGTGACACTGGGGTTAAGGAAGACTGCTAAACATTGCAGAGAGGTGAAAACCAGAGTGTCTCACTATTGGTAACAACTCCAGAGTTATTTGAACGTTAAAAAAAAAAAAAAAAAAAGAGAGAAATTATTTTAAAGAATTTTGGAGTTACCATCTGTTCATGAAAAAATAGCGTTCATCTCAAAATCAGACACATCTCTCATTTACCAACTTACCACTGTTCTGTTCAATTAGTCTGTGTCTATGTAGGCAGATAAGGACCTGGTATCTGAATGAATTGCAGAAAAAAATCTTTTAAAAGCGAGGAAGAGAATTTAAGATTCTATACCAAAAGGGAGCAATGAACACAACTAACTATTGTCCCCAGTAAGATCAATTATATACAGTTTTCATGTCAGCTTTTTTATCTAATAAAGCCAAATTTTTAACAAGTTTATTACAGTTCTGGTCTCAAATGTGTAATCGTATCCACGCAGGGAGCCACCGAATCCATAGAGAGCCACTGCATCCCTTGGGCTAGCTCAGCCTGACTATTGAATTAAACAGGTAATTTCAAACATGTCTGGAGTGCTTCTTCTCCTGAGACAAAAGTAGCATTCAGCATTATATACCTATTTTTGAAAGTGCCAATGGGATCGTTTTTGCCCAACTTCACTGCAACTTTTTATGTGTCATCTAAAAGTAAAATCAGATATAGTGGGCGTAAAGCATAAATAGGCTTTGCCTTACTGTAGCTATATAAAGGTAATGCTAAGTCCCAATTTAGGATTCACCTGACCATATGTCACTTAAAAGCCCTATAGCTTTTTCTCTGCTGTACTGGAAAGGTCTGAATTGTGATGCTTTGTCACACAGGCTTTTGAAACTGAACTTTTGCAGACACACCTGGGTAAATAATGGCTTGGGGATAATTGTCTCTTTTCCTCATTTTCTCTACGTCAATAAGCAGCAAGAAGTCTTTGCTGATGCAGTTCCACATGATTTTAAGATCAAATTGCCTCAGCAAAGCAGGGAATATACAGTTCTTTGGAAAGCACGTCTGCCCAATTGCTTACGTTCATCTCTTGTGACTGGGAGAGTTTCCAGCTCTGTTGGTACTCCTGGATTTATGCCATGGAAGACAAATTACTCATACACATGCCGTTCACTCTTGTCTACAGTATACATACAGGACTGCAAACAAAGAACTTTGTCACAAAGTTCCACATTCTTCTATTTCTCTTCGGAGGATCCATTTGGTTTTTTCTCTCAATTTGAAATACATGTTTTATATTCTCATGTGCCTCACTCTCAAAGAGGCGCTGCTTTTATTAACAAGATAAGGATACCATGGGAAATAACTATTTTATTTTGTTATTGTGGTGGCTAAGATCATGCCCTCTTGACTCTGTGTAACTTAATGTAAAATAAAATTCAGTATTTTAACATTAGATGAATGAGCAGCTTCTGTTCCATCTGTGAAGAAGCAAATGCACAAGTCTCTTGAACTCCTTCGGTAGTGAGTAAACCAAGCTATGATGGAGTGCAGTTCTGGTGCTTTGTAACAGTGTATACCATGACCTCTGTGTTATTTAAATGTACTTGCTACTATTCCTATATTTTTCTAGCAGCTTTTAGGGCTGTGGTGGCAGCTTCTTGAACAACCTTGCTTGCTCTTTTGGCTGCCCACGCTGCTGACTGCTGTGCTGTTTGTAGCAAAGCCTGCAGTCCTGGTGACAGATTTCTAGCACAGATTTCCGATTTACTGGTTTGCCCTTCTGGGTATCTCTGTCTTTCATTCTCTCTGATTCAAAAAGGTTGAGGAGGGGATACTGAATACAGGATTTTGACTAACTTCAGCTCTGCTAATGCTTCGCAAAACACAAATGTGGAGTTATTTTTATAATACAGGAGTATAGAACATTTTCTCCTTGTAGCTGAGCAGATTTCATATGGTGTTTTGAAATAAAAGGCTTTTCTTAACCTGCCAGAACTTAGTAATTAAACACAACCAAGGTCCTATCCCCAGAATGTAAAAAAAGAACATTTTAATAAAATATGTACTCACTAAGGGAAGGCAGAAAAAAATAGCAATAGCTTTGTTGCAATATGAACTTAAATTCTAATGAAACTGGCATGTATATATGTAACAGAATAATGTATAAAATCCTCAGATATACTTTTTCCATATGCACATCTATTTATTTATATGTTCCTATAAAGCAAGAGTTTAACATCAGGATCGATTATGAGTGTGCTGTTATTGCTAACTTTAACATTCGTGCATTTTTAGGCAGAGATATATTATAGGGATACATTCTATTGGGGTTTTACTCTGAACTAACGTTTACCTAAAGGACTTAATTGTCTCTGTTAATACAGGATGGGTTGCAGTATAGATGAGTAGGCACCAAAAAATCCAGGACTTTTCAAATAATCAGCAGATATAACATGAAAGAAAAAGCATGTTAAGAACAGGACTAAGTCCTTCCTCTGTACCGATGAGGCAGACTCTAGGGTCGGCTGAGCAGCATGATTATAAGTTTGAGGGGTTTTTAGTTTTGCTACTGGAAAGATTTTGAATCTCTTCGTATTACATATAAACCCAAAGTAGGAATTGTCTTAGAATGGCCACTAGATAACAGGCTTAGATTTAACCATGTGTTAAGGCAGGTATTCATGCGCGTGCACTGACATAGCATATATAGAAAGAGATCTTTGTGCGTATGGGAGTGTATATAGATATGTATGATGCACTGTATGCTCAGCTTGCAGTTCAGAACTAGTCAAAACAAGAAATTAATTTTATTAGTTTCCTCACAAAAAAATGGCTGCCAAGAATCTGAGAATGTACTTATGAAATACAATATAGAAAATAAGTTCTGTAGCATAAACTTCACCTTGGGGGTGGGCTTCAATATCAGATACACAAGAGCACTCTGGATTATAAAATTGTAAACATCCTTACTTCAGTCAGCGTTAATGTCTTATTTTTAAGTTAATCTTTTGAGGAGAAAAAAAAAAATACTCAAAGGTCAAATAATTCAATTACTTTTATAGGTTTCTATTTCCAAGGAAAATTTCCTTGCATGTCCCTTTTTTGCTTGTTTGTGTTTTGCCAAAAGAATGCACAGAGTCTTTATCATTATGTAGAATCCTTCAGTAGCTGTAGAAGTTCCAGAGCCTGGTGGCAAAAAGCTGGAATTTCCTCTAAGAGGTTGTTTTTTTTTACATAATGACTTCACTACCTAACAAACCTTGAACCATTTAGCATGGGAAGCATTCTCATTTTTCAGATAACAAAAAATCATCTGCAGTATTTTTTCCACAGCCATGTAATGAGGCTTGCAGAAACATGACACAAAGAAATAGAATGAATAAATCACATTGTATGGAAAAAACCTCAAGGATCTGTCAGTAGAAATGACAAAAAACAGGGAGCTCTACAGTTTTTCTCATTGTCAGTTGAAACCCATTTCTTTCTCTGCTACTTAGGAGAATATTTTAGGACAATCGCCTCTCATCATTGTATTGCCAGTGCAGGCCTAGAGACTCTAAGAAGAGATGCTTAGAAACCTCCAAAATGTGTTTTGAGGGGTGTACTGGAAAAGTTGTGGATGAAGAAGGAGGTTGGATTCACTGAGGCTTCTATGAGGTATTTACTATATAGGTGATAGTTTTGCACCTTGCAAAATGCTTTATAAATGCAAAAATGCTTGTAACAGACTTGTCAGATAGGGAATCCATGTCTTCAAGCAGTGAATGCTGGAAGACTCCTCCCAAGGAAGGGGTGGGAGTTAAAGCAGCAAGTCTGATGGCTGGTACTTATCTGTGGTTTATCTTCAATGCAGAGAGAGTTCGTTAGGACAAATGCCAGTGAGGAAACATCAGCTTTTGTTCCAGCAGCTCTCCACAATCACTCTTTCAATGAGTCTGAGTTGAAATATAAATGGATCTTAATGTCAAGCAATATCTTCACTCTTATCAGAAAGGTTTAGAAAAGTTGGGGGGGGGGGGGCAGCGGGCTAGAATAACGCTTCCATTATGTTCATGGTGTGCAGCGGAGTTGTTCAACTGTGTTTTAAGGAAGGTGGTTAGGATGAAAATTAGAAGGAAATGACCCAGAGCTATAGAAGAATGAGCTCCAAGCACATACCGATGCAGTCGAACTCTGGGCAGGTCTGGCTGGACTTCCCACACGTCGCCCCGTGCTCTGGATGCGTAGAGCTGCCTCTCGTCCAGGGGAAGGGAGCTGGCAGGTCGCTGGCAGCTGGGGCTGCTGTGTCTGGCTGGCTGCTCCACAAGTCACTGGCATCAGGGGCGCCTGGGAGCATTTTGATCTATAGTCTATTTTTATAAGACATAGCCTAACAGTTTTTAAAGATATTTGTATAAGTACAAGGAAAAATGAGGATATTCTATTACTGCACCCATTATTTTGCTGCTTGGGCTATAAGCCATCTTAGGTAGTTGCACGGTAACAATTATCATTTATGCTTTAATATTAAGTATTGCCACTGAAAGCTTTGTTTTCATTAGCATTTAACTTTATATGTGAGGTCAAATTCCATGAAGGGGATACAAAAAAATTTGCCTTGTGTTAAAGCCAATGGGAACAAAGAAAATCAACCAAAGGTTTGAGTTCTGCATGTCAATAGAGATGTTTTGCTTTGCGTGGGGATTTTAGTTGAATTCGTACCACTAGGGTGTTTTTTTTTTTTAGTTTGGATACTCAAATAAAATAAAGTATTTATTGTACTTAGAATAGAATAGATATAATTTTTCACAAGTTAAGCTTTTGGTCATATTTCATTCAGTCCTTTTGCTTTTAAGTCGTCTCTGAAGCCCACTTGAAAAAAAGCATTAGGACTTGTGCAGCATGATGTAGTTTTATGCACGTGGCACTATCTGTGTTTTAATGTGTTCATATTCTGAGTAGTAAACCAACATTTAATATCTATAGTGCTGCAGTTCAGTAATAAATCTTAAGCTTAAAAAAATATTACTTTCTATTAAGTTTTAGTTAACGAAGATTAAAAATTGAAAGTTGCTGCTACAGTAGTGACCATTGCTGGAAACCACTTTATGCATGCGGCAAGATTTCTTACGGAAAACTTGAAAATTGCAAATGAAGCATTTTTATTTTTTTTCTAAGGGATGAACACTAAAAAAAGAACAAACACTTCAAGCGACTAATCAACTTGCCTACATTATAGATACATGTAAGTTATTCTGATTTAGTCAAACCATTTGATAATGTTTATTTAACATTGAACTTTTTATAGCATTCTTAAAGATGTAGAGATTTGTATCATCTGTGACAGCAATCGTGACTAGAAAATGAGGCCAAAATTTCTGTTAGTAGTATGATATATCTGCAATAGAGTATTTTTCTTGGAGTCAGAGCAGAATTGTATGTGATAATTCATATACTGCCTGAAAGCTAAGCCAATCAATGGAAATACAGAAGCCTGGTTAAGGATGAAAGACTATTTCTGTTTGTTCCATTGACTGAATACTGAGATCAGGTTTTTACATATTTTTTTTTTTAAATTGGAAAATGGGGTTTGGGTTGGGTTTTTTTTTTCTGTTTGGTTGTTGGTCTTTTTCTGTTGGTGGTTTTTGGTGTTGTTTTTTTTTTTAGTTCAAGAAAGGTAGGTTTGACATGTCAGATTATGTGTGTTTGCTATTGCCTTAAAAACCTACAGCTTTTCAGTGTTCATTTGTTTTGTTCAACAGAAACACATGGATTGTCCCTAACAGGTGTGTACACAGAAAATTTCTTTTCCTTTCACCTTCCCTTTTCTAAATCAATTCATTGCACCATTCTCTCTCTGTGCTTTTCATTTCAGTTTAAATCAAAGTGCCCCAAAGTAGTGGAACAGCCTCTCTGGGTAGCATTAACAGACACACAAGCAAAACGAAAACCTGTGATCATGACTACTTTGTGACTCGATAATATTAAAGACTTCAGGATTTTAGATTAAAAAAACCTCCAAACTCTTCTGAATACAAAATTCAGGCTTTAAAGCTTAACATGAATATGTATGTATTCTTACTGTAGCTGAAGCAGAAAATACCGCTTGTCTTTTTTTTTCTTTTTTGCAAGCAAATGAATTAAAAATAATAATGTCGTAGAGGTGCACTTGATGTTCTTTTTTAAATTAGCTTGGACATTGAGAAGTTCCAAAATGTGTCTCTAATGTTCTTCCTATAAAGCAGTTTAATAAGATGTCATAATAAACATGTAAAATTAGATTTATTCTGTCAAGAGGCAAAATAACCTCATTACACAGAAAGCTCCAACAAACTGAATCTTGACTAATATATAATCCAGTAGTTTAATTTGTAAACCTGATTATTGCTCTTAACAGAGTTCATTAGTACCTCAGAGTCCTATAAGATGTTTGAATGATACTTGTTATAATTAATACTTAGTCTTTAATACTGTTTAGAGTTTCCCAAACTTTCAAAATGGTTCTTGTAATTGCTTTTTTAAAATTTGCCAGCTGTGCAAACTTCATCACTACAAGGATAGAGGGGCTTCACAGATGCAGCACGCTGTTGCATTGATTAACCATTTGTATTCTCCCATAATAGAAGAATTGAATACCCTTTCTGAACAGCATTGCGTCTTCTCATTCGCAGGTATTATTCCTGTATCCAAATCTATGTCATTTAATGAACCTGTGGACATGGACTTGTTGTCTCCAGGGAACGGCATGGGAGCATAAATTCTGATTCTTCACTGAATTTCAGGGAGTGTAAAAAATCTACAGAAAACAGTCCAAAATGTGGAGTGATAGGGGAAGGAATGTAGCAAGTGTATGTCTTACTCAGATTAACAGTTCAAGTGTGATTTGCATCAGTAGTATTAGTGCACTCGAGTTTTAAGATTCCAGAATGCACTAACTCTAGCTATGAATACTTGTGGTATGCTCAGCATGAAAGTCTGAGCTTAAAAGAGTTGCCAGATCTTAACTACCATCTCTACTTTCTTGCTTAGAAACAGGGAACAAACAAACTCCCATTAGTGAGTCTGCTGCTCTGCTCCTGCAGCTTCAAAGGGTTGTGGGATGGTTTTGGTTTTGTTTTGTTTTGTTTTTTTTGGTGGCTCCCTGCATTTCTGCTTGCTCTGCTCATTAAGAACTGCACATCAGCAAATCATTATGCCTTTGCCTCCACTGCCTTCCAGGCTAGAGTGATTGTGCCCTGCAACTGCTGAGAGTCTTTCTGCTTCTGGATTTGATAGATTAGTATGGGACAGCAGTGCTTCCCTGCAGTGCTCATGTTTCATGATCTCATCAGAATAATCGACAAAATTATATGGCTCAACAATGAGCGAATCCTTTAAAAAGTATCAGTTACTTGATGCTAGTTGCAACTGATGCCCTCGTGATACTTATTAAAGCTCATATGGAAACTGCTGTGTAAGCAATGGAGTTGCCTCCTCCAAGGCAGGACGGTGGGGCAAAATCTGAGGGGATGCAATGGATGTGGTGATACATTTGCTGATCACATATATTTTAGATGAGTATTCAAAAAGTCTGGTCTCAATCATAAACATGGTGTTTTCCCGTTGGCACAGTGAAGA